>NC_045752.1:12972246-12975294 GCF_008692095.1 Etheostoma spectabile | reverse complement strand
TATCTTAAGTCATTAAAGTAACATTTAGCATTATCAGTAGGATGAAATGTAACAATAACAAACATATTGTACAGTCACTTCAGTGATAATAGTGCCCGCTGTTGGCAGCGCATTGCTCAAAAAGTATATCAGTACAACTCCATGGAGTAGCAATATGAGCTCTTTCCAGTTTTTAAATAGTTTTTATATGATGCGTCTAGAATGCACACAGGGCACTGTCAATAGCACTTCTTTCATTTCACTGAAATTAGACCAGTAAAACACCAGGACAGGCACTTTCACTAATTACATTTCACTGTCAGATGTGTCCAGGTTCTACTTCAGTCCCCAGAGCGACATCCAACCTTCCTCCATCCAAATCAACATGTGGCATTTGTGGGTGCCTTTGTGCACAAAAACGTGAGTGGGTTTTTTTAGCCGATGAAGGTTCTGTGTAGCAGCATAGTTCAGTATTTGAATTCTTCCAGTCACACACAATGCATGTGATCCTTATTCAAGCTTAGCAAATCACTCTATCAATCCTAATTGTTTGCCACCCTCAAATGCTGCCAGTCCACTTAATTTTTCTGATCAGATTTTGTCCCAATTAACATCACAGCAAATCATGTAAAACACTGATTGACTTTGTGACTTTAATGTTCTGGTTGACTTTGGAGAAAAACGCGATTGAGAGACAAGGATCGGAACTGGACAGTCGGTATCACTTCCATCTCCAAAAACTCATTATGGTCGGCCCCCGCCCTCGCTCTCTGGGCTGCTGTGGTCTGCAGAGAGGAAAATCACATTAGAGGGGAAAGGATTTCAATTGTCTTCTTCAGGCTGAAGAGTTTGGATGCCTGCAGGGCCCGGAGGACCTGTAGTGGTTTTAAAATCAGCTCTCTGATGGGATTGTCTCTGAGGACTGAGGGCTAGTTTGGACCTTGCCATGTGCCCAGTTCTGAATGTTTAGTTTTTTTTAAACGTCCCCAGCAAATAATACCAGTGTGACTATATCTGTCATTTTGTCCTGAAGTCTTCAGTGGCTGCAGAGGCAGCAAAAGGATGGGAACTTCAGAGTGTGTTGCCATGGCAACCAGGAACAGTTCTGAGGCTTCCTCTAACAACTTGCCCAGGAATGCAGTCCTCGGTGTTACATAAGATGTGACTTACTCTCTTTCTCTCTCAAACACATACACACACTCAAAGGGCTTTTCCTGTGGCAAAATTTCACATTCAGCATGATTTATTCATAGCTGGAGAGCTTGGCTGGATTTATGATTCCACCATGTAAATGCAAGCCCATGCAATCTACCACACTTGGCAAGAGTTTTCCCAGGGGCATTGTTGGACTCCAAGTCAATTTATGTGGCTCTTGTAAATGAAACGGGGGCCTTGAAAAGATTTAGATTGAGGAGATTGTTGCTTGAAAAATAAATGTCACAAAGATAAGACGATTTGGCAAAGTTGCTTTACTGTTGTGATGTTGTGTGGGATGGCATTACCACAGTTGAATATGAGATGGGCTGTACATTTTCAGGATAAGCTTTAATAATGCGGCCTTTTGTGTTCAATTCCGAAATACAAAAGAGAAACCAGAAGGTTGGGAAGCACAAAAACCGCAAGTATTGTCAGTCGGGTAGGAATAAGGAACGCTGATCCCGACACTTTTGTTAAATGTCTTTCTGCTACCTATCGTTCCGTCCCTACTTTGACTGGCAGAGAAAGAGGGGAGCTGAGGAAGAGCGCTGAGCGCAGCACAGATAACACACTTCATCATTAGCAAGCTCACGATAAGTATTCAGACATTCAGCGGCTTGTCCTTATCTGGCCACCATAATCTCTCTGCAACTGAATACTATGGCTGCCTTCAGCTCGCCACTCTGTAGGTGAAATTGCGTGTTAGAGAAGAGAAATTGTCATTTTACATTCGTTGGGAAGGCCTGCCAATGGCCTAATCATTTTTGAGGAGATTAGTGCCAAGGCATATAGACTTGTGAGCAGAGCTCTTTGAGAGGGTTAAGAGGTGCATATCTGCTGCTACAGTTCCTGTTCACTCTGTATCAGTATCATCGCCTGTACTTGTTATCTCCCCAGACTCTCCTAAAACATTCAGAAACACACAAACGGTATTTTCTCGTTTAATATTTTTGTTTACAGAAGCTCGGTAGACAATATCCACTTACTTGCGCTAGCTTTCTTCTGGCTCTCATCCAGCCTTCTGTGCACTAAGGCAAACCTCCCCCCTGCTGGCTGAAAGAAAGTGGGGTGTAGGCTTTGATTGCTGGGGAGGGTGGTGATCTCCCTTGCTGCTGTTTGTCACATCCAGACAGTACGCCCAGGTGTGTAAGCGCAGCCACATGCAGCTTTGATGCATCAGGACTCACTAGAGGCTACAGTGCAACAAACCAAACATGCTCGTCTTTTAAACATGTTTAAACATGTGCATCATTGCGGGTTGGGTTAAATGTTTCACATAGAGCTGTCAAACGATTCAAATATTTAGTCGCGGTTACATGATACATCATATGATTGTCCATAGTTAACTCGCGATTAACCGCAAATGAATTGCAATTTTTGCAATCTGTTCTAAATGTACTTTAAAAGGGATATTTTTCACATTTGTAATGCTCTTATTAACATGGGAGTTGACCAAAATGCATGCTTTATACAACTGCTTATTATATTTCAACAATCCAAAACAATGATAAATACTGTCTAGAGTATTATAATAAAAATAATAATAATATATATGAGACCCTCATCCTCTACACTCATACTCTACGTTAATCGGCCTGCAAGCTGTAGCCACCCATGTAGCTATTGCTGTTGAACGTTTGTTGTTTATTTATTGCTGCTTTAAATTTTAAATTCCAGAACGCAAATGCAATAGTTGCACGTAAAAAAAAACAGTAAGGTCGAAAGGAATTTCGTTAATGAGTTATTATTGCATTCATTTTGATAGCCCTAGTTTTATATGATTTTAAAGTTCTCTCCTCTCGTGGAATTTACAACTCCTTTGTTCATAATCTTGTGTATAGTAGTCCTATCTATTCTTTACCTTTCATTTGT
>NC_045752.1:12959564-12972236 GCF_008692095.1 Etheostoma spectabile | reverse complement strand
TTTCCTTGCCCTAGCTGTTTCTTTGTAAGTACATTGAAAGCAATGCAAAAACAAATGTGGGTCTTGTAATAATTAAGTTTGGAGAAGGCGTCACAAACACGCATAAGCTAAGATCCTTTGTTTTCAGCAGGTATTGTCCCAGGAGATGGTTGTATATTTTGACCAAAGTTCCCAATAAATACTATGGTCTAAATTCTGCTCTCCGATATGCACACACTTCTTAAAAAGCACTTGACAATGACATGTCTCTTTATGCAATTTGACATTTAGTCAGATGTTTCCAAAATAAAAGCAACATGAAAAACAGCCACTGTGACAGAGCTGTTTCAGCTGTCAACCATGATTAGCAGATACTCTGGCCCTTATTTATGAACCGTGCGTATGACCTAAAACAGACATGGGATGGGCGTACACCGATTCCTACGCAAAGCAAGGCATTTCTTAAATTGAGCGTAGGCAGCAAAAAAAATCCCACGTCTGGTCTGAACTTTGTACGCAATTTTTCAAGTCAGCGTGAACTTGCGGTGCAGCGTATAATTAGTTAAACAGGAGAAGGAGAAGTCATCAGTTGATCACTTATTGGCAATGGCCGATCTGGCTCTTTTAGAAGACCTCTATGAGCCGAATAACGCTCTATTGGATTGATTAAGGGAAGATCAGCGATCAACTACACATGCCAGTAAAAGCCTGCAACATTGTTATAGCCTGTGGAGTTCTGTACAACATCGCACAGGAAAACAGGGTGCCATAAATGCAGTGATGGAGCCAGATGACCCGATGCCCAAAGAGCAGTACAGCCCCAACTAGGGGCTATACAAACATACAAATTATTCCTCACTTTTAAAAGGTATAGTGTTATGTTTGGCAATGATATTCAATACGGGAAACATGACGATGCACAACATTTTTATTTATTCTTCAGGTTTTCGTTTGTCTTTTAAAATGTCGTTAATGGCCACAAGTGAACGATTTCTTTCTGCCATTGACCAACATATTTTGACCCTGTCAAGAGACAGGGTCGGGGTGGTGGTCCAGCACAGGGAGGCGGAGGACAAGTGCTCTCCCTCACAGCTTACAGTTGCATGGCTCTGACTCATGAAAAAAATACAAGTAAAATAATAGACACTGCATAACCAAAAAACTGCTAAAAACTACTAATTTTTTCGATTTTTCTTATTGCCACTCTTCATTCTAACCCCAACCGGCCCGTCAGACACCGCCTACCAAGAGCCTGGGTCTGACCGAGGTTTCTGCCTAAAAGGGAGTTTTTCCTCGCCACTGTCGCACTGTTGCTTGCTCTGGAGGAGACTACTAGAACTGTTGGGTCCTTGTAAATTCTGGAGTGTGGTCTATCTGTATAGTGTCTTGAGATAACTCTTGTTATGAATTGATACTATAAATAAAATTGAATTGAATTGAATTGAATTGCATAACCTCTGCTACTGTGTGATTATTTAAATATAGATACACCTACATGCAGGCCTAATAGACTGCAATATAAGCCTGTAAATCACTATTAGTAGTATAGCATATATGTCAAGGATGTACTGTATAAATTAAATAAACTTCAGCTGGAGTCTGATTTACTACAGCAACACTGTTGACCGCATCAGGGACTTCTCCACCTCTGAAAAGTACCGCTTAGCCAGATTCTGTCTCGCCATGTTGTAAACAATAGGGGCGAGGCCTCAAAACCGAGAATATGTTGGGGCGTGATATTTAAATTACAATCATTTCCAGCCACTTAATTTATCAATGTACGACAATTTTTATGCTCTGATTGGTGTTATATAAACATTTCATGAATCACAAGTGAAGCCTGTTGGAAGATGATTTCCATGATTTCCATGGTTTCTACGTTAGGTTAATAAATGAGGGCCACTGTGTTTTTAATGTGTAATATGTCATTGTTTTATCACAGGTAACAAAGTTCATCATGGACTCCAAAGCAACGAGTCACTTGGTATTTCACAGAGGTCAGTTGGTAGACTGCTGGTCTTTTTCAAAAGTGTTAATCATTGTCATGGTATTGATTCAGTCACAGTGGCTCCGCTTTACATCACCCCAGTATGAACTCCCAGTTTGATTGAAGGCCGGTTGTAAGAGCAGGTCCTTCCCCATTGTGTAACTGCATGAGCAACCTTGCGAACATACATGTCCACCTGTGACACATTCATTGCTGACCCAGCACACAGTAATATAACAGACTCATTGGACGTCAGTCAGAGCCACAAAAGTGAAAGTAACAGGTTTTTTTTCAGCCATGTTAGGTGTCACGCACGGCCAGAGACAGATGGTCTATGAGGAAAAATAGCTGGGACAAGTGATTGGCTCCCAATTTCCCAGTGGCAGTTCGAAACAGCTCAGTTATTCGAGTAGTGCATTAGCAATTAAAATAGTGTGGGTTTATTTTCAGCTCACTATCCACACTTGAAATGTGTGCATGAATCGTCCTGCGCTGTCACTCGGATTGACAAGTAAGCAGGATATCTGCCAAAGCCGTAAGCTGGGGCCTTATTTTCATCGTAGCTGCTATGGTGGATATCATGAGGCTTCTAAAGCTGACAGATTTGCTGCTTTGACTCTTTGTCCGTTGCCTCCACTCTAATAGCTCTCACCATTGCTGATTTGCCCCGAGGGTTGAGGACACAATTCCCTTTCCTTTGATTTGCTAAAGAAAGGCCATGAATTCTAGGGAGACTGCATTTAACCTTTGGGAGATGGATAAGAAAGCTGCTCTATCGATTTGTTTTGCTCAGAAAATAAGGGGTGTGACACTCCTCTGGTTAGTTAGAAGGGATGCTGCTGGAAAAGCTAGACAAGTTTGTTTTTGAAACATGTTCTAATTACTTTTGGTAATTGCTACTTAAAGTCTTTTTGACAATTGTTGCACAGTAGAATTTTTCACTTGATGTAAAAGCACGTGGGATTAAAATGAACTTGGCAGATTTTTTCCAGTTGTCTGGCTCTTTTTGCATCTTTTTCAAATTTCAGAAGTGTATAGATTCTCTATGGACGGCAACCAAATGAAAGTACTGAAGCAGTTTGGGTGTTTGATGCCAGATAACTCAGAAATGACAGATTCTTTTGCTGATGTAAAACATTAAAAGACTGCCATCACAAGTCTCTAATGTGTTTCCTCAAATTTGGGACTCAGTCGCCTTTATCCTAATCCTCTCTTAAATAGTGCACCAGCTAGCCACCATGCTAACATCCGCCAAACTCTGAAGGTCGCATGCCTTTGATCTCTCAGTCTAGTCCAGCGGTTTATTATCTTTTAACTTTGTTTTCAACTCCAGTTAAGGTCTGAGCTTGTGGAAGAGTGGGAGCTGTCAGTGATACTCTGTGCAGATATAATGCTATTTAAATGCTAATGTGTTAAGAGGAGCAAAACGACCTTTACTCACACTCTGCACGCGGGCGGAGCAGCAGCACCAAACAGAAGCCTTAATAAATGAGCCTCTGAGTCTGTTTCCCTTCCCTTCACTTTCTCTTGTCAGATATAAGTTGTGTACATCACCGTCGAGCCCAGAGGGCTTTGACAACATTATGGAGCTGAATGGTGGTTCAGGTGTTAAATCATGATTGGATGATTGCAGAATGTACCAAGTGTTAAGTTAAATGTTATTGTTTTTTTGTTTTTTTGATTGAAATATGTGCTTATCACAAGAGGACTTATTGTCTCTGCAGTGAAATGTTTCCGATGTTATTATTTGTATATCTGCATAATCATTATTACCATGACCCCATTAACATTTAAAAGCATGATAGCCAGACATTTAAAGATAATGCTGTCTTATTGCTGTATATTGTGCTGAAATGTCTTTGCCAACCTTTTCACTAAATTCACCCTTCATCCTTGCAATCCATCTTAGCAGTTGGCAACCTTGCCAGGAAGCCAATACTTTGATGACAGGTGCTGGTATCTGTGTAAAAATAACATGCCCTGTCCATGTCCACGGATGTCACAGACACTTGTCTCCCTTTTTGCAGAGCACTTGCCAGAAGGATGCACACTCACTGAGAGAGCTGCTTTCCCTCATGCCGCCTTATATTAAATAACCTTCCAAATGTTCTGTAGGACTTACTTCTTGAATCGTGCAAATTTTCTCTTGCCTTTAGTGAAACTTAAATTCTGTATCAGCAAAGGAAGAGGTGTGAAAAAGATGAAAGAGATACAGAGGGCGGATGAGTCTGTCATCTGTCGTATAATCCCGGGAAATGCCATAACTCTGCTGGTAGATAATTTATTCAGAGCAGCTCCCTGAGATTCCTCAAGGAATAGTCAGCCGTTAGAGAAAAGGACTTGGAGTAAGACAATGACATAACTTCAGAATGAAATGCAGCATCACATCAATCAATAATGCAACGCCATCCTTCTGCTGCAATTACTAGCTTTGCAGTAAGTGAACTGAACTGACTCAAGCTAAGCAAGTTCACCTGATGTAGCCTGTTGAACTGTACTCCGGTCTCCGTAGAAATGTTTTTTAATTTTCAGCTCTGTGATGTACAGCCTCACAACAACAGTCCATCCTCAGGGAAATGTCCTAACCGTTTTTTTCCTCATGTATGTTTAAAGTAGCCTGAATTCATTTTACATCAGGATGCCCAGTTAGACCTCCTCGAGTAAACAACGAGAATTTGTTTTCATCTCGACAGATGGAGGATGACGGCAACAGAAGAGCAAGGCTGCACCTCAGGGGTTGAGATCTTAGACCTCATTAAAAATAAGTTTGAATGGAATTAATTTAATCCAATTTAAAAGATGAAAAGAAACATCCACCCATATTCACATTTCACTAAAAGCACAATCATTCTCATAATCTTGGACAGGTTTTTGGATTTGTGTTTAGGAAAAGAACAACATGGACATGAAATGGCACGCGCGGGAGATAGCCGCAGACTCTGGGGGACGCGCAACAACAACGGGACGGTTGTGTTTAGAAAAGAACAACGGGGAAATGTAACGCCACACGCAGACAGACAATCTCCGGGCTCCGGGGTGAAAGTCCTGTGAACGTCCCTGCGCGGATTTTTGGCTTTTCATACTACTCGCTATCATAGTTGTGCTGTTATCATGAAAATGCTTCCCATTGAAATACATTAGATTTAAATTTGTGCTCACCACCACGAAAATAAACGTGTCTGTGTACACAAATCAATAGATTAAAAAGCGGGACCATTTCACAAACTGCCGTGAAACTGGGTTGCAACTGCTAGGGTCCTCAGAGCCCTGCTGCCCATGGTATTCATGTCAATATATCATAATTAAGTTCATGATAAACAATTATTTAAGAATGTATTGAATTGTCAGTACAGCGAGGTACTTAAAAGTTCTACTATTTGGCCTAAAACTCCCATCCTACTATCTTTCCTACAGTGGTAGCTCATAAAAACTGTCCTTCATTTTACAGGGTTATAGCAAAAGGGAAAGTGTATGGGTTTATGAGGCATATGATTGGCAGGCAAGTGAGCTTAGATGGTTATTCTTTGTTTCTTTGTGTATTTCCTATATCACGAGACAGTATTCAGATGAGTTGGAAAAATGACCTGGGCTACTTTTTCAAAGGGATTTTTTTTTTATAGAATAAAGATTAGATTCTACAAGCTTCATTTTTGTCAAATAGCATAACTTAATTAGCTCATTAGCTAGTTTAAAGAGGCAAGCAAACATAGCTCAGCGTTGGCGAATTGTCACCAAACAGTCAGCCAGCAAAAACGTGAACACAAAGGAAGGGGCCAACAGTTTCAACAACTTGTTCTCATTCCCAGGTCGTCAAATTCTGACGCCAAACAAAGAACAAAAACTCAGATTACAACACACATAGAGGGAGTGTGACTTCTCAGGACGCCATTATTCCCCTCTCTTTACATAGCAAATATTAATTTACTGCAAAATAATATTCAGATTTTTGAAAACAGACCATTGAAACCTCATGAACTGAAAACCAGTGTAAAGGTCTTTAGATCATTTTCAGGATCTATTATATTTATGTTTGCAGATGATCAAAATTCATATTAAGAGGGTCCTTCGTGACATTTAGCATGCTTTTAACATCCTGAGGTGATTCAGAGGAGGACATTGTAATTACAGTGAAAGCATATGGTGACAAGGCATAAAGAAAAAGTAAACCTATCATCTATTAGTTTAAACTTTTGAATTGAGTGTTGGGATGTCTGCCCTTGCTGACCAACCTCTTTTAATCTAGGACTTTATGGCCAACAGAGAGAAAAGGAGGGAGGGTGCGTTTGATGATCATCTCCCAAGGACTCCTAACAGGCTGTGTGCCTCACAGCACTCTCCTCCGGGCTTTGACGGATGACAACAGCAGCACGGAGTGATAGGCTATTATTTCACTTTGCATTGGATAAATGGCAGTGCTGGGTTCTACCTGTCGCCTGCCTTTCTCTTTATTTTGTTCTCTCTTTTTTCCCTGTCCCTCTAGCAGTATATATATAAAATAGGACGGATTTTGTCTTTGCAATCTGATGATTTCCCTTTCACATTTCACATCTGCTACTTTTTAAGTTTTTTTGTGTCCTTGAAGTGGATGTGAGGAGTGAAATAATGGTGAATAATGACCAACCTGTCCGAGGACTTGTCATTTGGTACTAGGCTCTTCCCCCATCATTAAATGTGATATGCATTTCTTTTTTGGGGAATATGCTTTTTTCACCAAAGGCGTGATCCAATATTCTCTCTCTTTCTTTCAGACCAGCAGTATTCATGGTCACCCTCGCAGTACTTCGATGAGGACAGCTACTCCCCTCCACCCAGGAACATGAAGGGTCTCTCTGGCGGCCGCCCTGCTCAGCTCCAGCTCACCTCTCCCATCTCAGCACACACCTGTGGCCTGGCTGAATGTGACCATGTACTGGACCATCACCTCCACCATGGCAACTCACGACCCCCCTCCTACCTCCTCAGCCCCACAGAAAGCTGCCCCCTTGAGAGTCACCATCGCTGCTCCCCAAGGAGCTCCATCCACTCTGAGTGCATGGTGATACCGGTGTCCATGTCGGCCACCGACCACTCCATCTCTAGTAGCACTTTCCCTCGCATGCACTACGGCAGTGCTTCGAGGGAAAGCGGTGGCAACACTTCGGGCGGCAGGGACTCCCGAGAAGACGGTGGCTCATCCTCGCACGGTGGCAGCGGCAAAATGAATCGAATCCCAGCAAACCTTCTGGACCAATTTGAGAAGCAGATGCCGCTGCATCGGGATGGCTTCCACACGCTGCAATATCAACGCACCTCCACCACAACCACGACCACAGAGCAGCGCAATGAAAGCCCTGGGCGAATACGCCACTTAGTCCACTCAGTACAGAAGCTTTTCACAAAGTCACACTCTCTAGAAGGTTCCTCCAAGATGAACGGTACCAAAAGCGACTCCCACCGAGATAGCGCACATCACCACCATCACCACCACCAAGGCCACCACAAACACAGCAAACGCAGCAAGAGCAAAGAACGTAAATCTGATGGCAGCAGCAAGCAACGCTCGGGAGGTTGGTGGAGTTCGGATGATAACCTGGATAGTGACAGCACATACAGAACGCCCAGCGTCATGTCACGGCATCCTGTGGACCATATCAGCCACTGCTACCCTGACTCAATGCATGGCCACCTGGCTGGGGACCTGTCGCTAAAGACCTCCAAGAGTAATAATGATGTAAAGTGCTCAGCCTGCGAGAGCATAAGCATGGCACCAGAGGGAAAGTTCATGAAGAGGAGCTCCTGGTCAACGCTAACGGTCAGCCAAGCCAAGGAGGCTTACAGGAAGTCCTCACTTAACCTGGAGAAGCCCATGACACCAACTGACCTGAAACCCAACGTCAGGCCCTGCCACTATCTACAGGTGAATATGGTTTATATTGCAATGTGTCAGTAGTGCACATTATGCTACTTGAATTGAAATATTCACAGATTTAGTTTGTTAGAATGCATGTATTTGTGGATGGCTTGATGATGGGTATTTGGACGGTTTTGGTGAAAGGAAAGGACAGTGATTTGACAGTGACAAGCGATTGAAAAGAAGATGAACAATTAATTTCATCTTTCAGTCACTACAGGGATTGAGCGTCCATTCACCATAATGTAAAAGTCATAAGAACCCAAGGCACTGCAGCACAGAGGGTCTCACAAGATGAGCCTGTATTGTACAACACAAAGCACTCTCTTTTTCTACAGGCATCGGAGGTGAATAGACAAGAGAGAAAAGTTGATTCTCAATTGATCTAAAAGACAGTGTTTTGTTTGTGGCTGCCCTGGATATCACAATGTGAACCTGTCCTATGGCTCAGCATGTGGCTGGCAGCAGAAGGTACTAGCACAGCAGGATAAATCAATTAGCTCTATAAATGATATGTGCTGGAGGGGAAGAGTCAGCAATGTGAGAATAAAAGACTAGATCAATGTTGATTTTAACCATGTTGTTGCTTCGATTCTGCATTGGTTTCAGCTCTGAGACAAGGTTAGCATTTAGCTCAGGCCCATGATCGGCTTTGCGGGAGACAAATAGCACCGCGGGGATCATTTAAGTGTGAGTCAGCACTTTACACAGAAGTGTCTCACAGGTTTAATATGCATGTTGGAGGGTATATGAAAGACAAAAATGAAAAGAAAGCATCCTATTAAATTCCAAAATTGCAAAAGCAGGATAAAATAGATTAACGCTGCTCAACATACAACAATGGGATATCTGATAGCATCATGTAAGTACCGCCACTTCAGCACATTGAGAGAGAAGACTAGGATACTCAGAGCTCAATGCATAGAGTGTGTTGTATTGATTAGAGACTGTTGTAAACCAAAAGCCAATACATTACTCAAATCTGCCAATGGAGCCAAAGATATTACTCAATCTATGCTTACGTCAACAGAAAATGTTTTAGAGGACTAATTTTGACTAGCGGTAATTTTTTTAAACATAACTGATGATCATTTGGAACTGGACAGGCAGTGCACTCATCCACTCAAATTTCTTACAATCCCACTAAGTGCAATAATCTCTCAATGAGAGAGTTGCAGTGTTTAGTGCCCCCCACCCCTTCCTTACTTCCACTTGGTCATTCAGCTGAGGTAGTGTCCGAGTCGCAGCACTATAAACACTTCTAAAAATATCCTCTTCTGCTCCTTCCTGCCGCAGGGCTATATTTAGCCCAGCGTTATCAATCCAATCCGTGCAGGGTGACACATCTTCCCTCCTCGGTGAATCAATGCCCTCTCAGGGAGCTGGGCGATGCTTAGAAGGAGAGAGGGAGAGAAAGTTGAAGATACATACAGCTGAGGTCTGTGCCTCAGTGGATGCAAGGAGATACTCCAGGAAGCAGAGGGGAATAAACGGCAAAAGAGCTGTTTATGTTCCCCATGGCTACTGTTGTTGCTCATCAGCAGGAGCAGTCAGGCAGAGAGATAGAGCCAATAGTCAGGAATGATACAAAACACACTGAGGGGTCACATTGAGAAGTTGTCACTTCCTGCTGTTGCTGAATTGGGATTACCCACAACTGTCTGCAATTTAACAACATAAACTTTATTCTGTCCATTGTCCATGTGTGAGTGTGTGTGTGTGAGAGAGAGAGAGAGACAGAGAGAGAGAGAGTGTGTGTGTGTGTGTGTGTGTGTGTGGGGGGGGGGGGGGGGGGGGGGGGGGGGGGGGGGTATTTATCGCACACCAGATGGTTTGATGACGTGCTAGTCACCTTGTTTGCGTCCTTGGTTGATGACAGTGGGAATGAAAAACTTCCAAGTGTTGTGTTGGTATGAGTGGGCAAACCGAAAGATATGCAGTACTTGTCTCTGTATCTGTATGTTAATACAGTATGTGTGCATGCAGCAGGTGTGTATGAGGGTTCATGGGAGTGTGTGTGAGTGAGGTAGTATATGTGTATATATGAGAGATCTAACTGGACATTGGAGGTGACAGAGATAGATCGATATTGGTTGCTCTTTCTCTGAAATGACAAATGTTGCGGGATCAGACCTGGCATAGCCATCACTCTTTGTCACTGGCTAAGTCATTTCACAAATTAGCCCCAATAAGCGCGCACACACACACACACGCACACACACACACACAGACATGTTAATGGCTTTGACTGTGAGCTTGATACAAATGAAACGAGGTGATTGTTGCAAAACATTTGCTTCTGTTGAAGGTGACAGACTCACCTAATTTAGCATTTTTTACACATAGGTGTGTGGGCAGCCCGGTCACTCTTGCTTTCTCTACAGCAACAGCTGTAATCCATGCTTCCTCAAATTTACTTGCATCCAGCCCGTAACTTCACAGTACAATAACTTTGTTTTACTGACAACTCTCAGCCCTGATTAAGTCAGCTGTTCCAGCAAACTACTCTGTTCTCTCCCTGCATACAGTACTGTAGTACAAAGGCAGGATTAGTCTTTGATAGTTTTGCTGATAGGGCATTGCAGAGGGACTTAATAAGCCAATTAATTGCCATGTTGGCTTGCCAAAGGTGGAGCTTGAGAGGCAGAAAGACTGCTGATTAAATTAAAAAAGGGAAGTGCAAAGCAGCAGAAACAAACCTGGCACTGTGACTGAAAGCTACAGTAACACAACCTACACACACAGGGGTTGCCTAACTTTTTATTAAGGGGTTCCCAGATAGCTATCTGGTCATGAATCACTAATTAGTTCAAATTTGTCCCAGGAACAACGAGATCAGACAGCAGTTTGTTGCTAAATATTACTCATCTCTATTTCCTGTGGTGACAAAGTGGCTCTGTGGTTACCACCGTGTCAGCAAGCATCTGCTCATATTTGTATTTTATTACCTCAAACCTTAAGTTTCCTTCAATTCTACAAGGAGGTTGTCAGGCTATAACAATTTGACTGTCCGTTGTCCAGCCCATTTTCCCATTTTCTTTTGTGTGCTACTGCTCTCCCAGGCCAAATCAATAATAATGGCCAACTATGATAGTGTCCTGATTTTGAGTTGAAAACGGTATGTGCTGCTTTAATAGCATTTTCTTGTCAAGAATTCTTCACTGTATTAGAGTCTGTAAACACAACTCCAGAACATATGGTCTGTCTTTGGAGAATGTAGAGGTGTGAATAGAGATCCCTGATCAGAAAAATACTTAATACGCACATTTATTTCATGAGACAGATGCGTTGGAGAGGGATGAGTATGGCAAAAATTGCAAAAGAAATCCTCCATACTGTCTAACTTGCTTTAAACTCTAAACGTTTTGGCACTAGACCTTCATCAGGCAAATGGTATGAGACACACAGAAGCCATGTGGCTGTAGGTATGCACCAATCAAATTGTCCGCATGCAATGAGGCATGAATATATAACATCAGTTTAATAGTTGAAAAAAACACCACTCTTTACAGTAACAATAATTAAACACCTCCCAAAAAAACTTGCATTATGTAGTTACATTGGCATAAATAGATAAATATAAAAGTTCATAATAAACACAACAGCAAAGCCTTACAAAAACTAAAATGGGCAAACACTTCATCACCGTATATGTTAAATATATTAAATAACAATAATCCAATTGACCTCTATCCTGCAGACCACTATAGGTAATTGCAGTCAAAAAGCCCATAATTAGTACTTAGCCGGTTATTTGTGGATGAACCTAGCGTAGAATATAGAAAAAATAAACACCATAAATACCATTAGAACCCTCCGCAATATTAACTGCAAAACCATGCAGCAAACATGCATATATGTGTGTATGTGTGTGTGTGTGTGTGTGTGTGTGTGTGTGTGTGTGTGTGTGTGTGTGTGTGTGTGTGTGTGTGTCTGTAAAGTTTGAATATATGGAATGAAACTGAAATATATTGATTATTCTGAAAATACAAATGAAAGTGAATATATTGAGTGAGAGTCTGAATATATGGAATGAAACTTGAACTTAAAGAAACTTGAATTTATTGAATATATGGAATGAAAATATGGAATGAAACTCGTTAAATGAAATCTGACATCAAGGTTCTGGCTCCATCCTTGGTTTTTGATAAGATTAATCCATCAGAATGTTGCTGCAACAAGTGAGTTGCAAAGTAATCCATTGGTTAACTGAACCATAATAATGAGGTGTTTAGGTAGTATTTGTAATGTGTGCATGGCTGAAACCATTGTGTTTTACATGTTGTATGATGCAGAAAACCGAGGCAGGCAAAGAGGGGATATGGACCGGTCTTGTCACAGCATGAGGGAAACACTCCTTTATCTGCCATCAAAATACTTCCAAAGAGAGAGAAGAAGAGTTGGTGGTGGGCGTGCAGTAGATGTTTAGACAGGGAGGGTAACAATCAGCTAGTAAGAGAAAGAAAATAGAAAGCAGAACCTGCTCCAACACCCACAGCGTATCCATGCAATCTTGTGGGAGGAAATGAGGGACTGGTGGTGGGATTACCAATGATTGAACTTCTCAGAGCTCTCTAACTGTACTTTACGCTATATCCCTCCAATCCTGCCTCTCTCTCTTTTTCTCTCTTTCTGTCTGTCTGTCTCTCTCACTCTGTTATGTAACTTAATGGCAGTGACTTATGTTTCTTAGTGGGAGAGGTGCTGTGTATAGATAGAGCCGCAGAGTTAATCAATGAAATGCACTGCTGCACTGCAGGAGCATTGGCTGAGCCGAGGCATTCCTAGCCAGCACAAACACACACACACACACACA
>NC_045752.1:12949553-12959554 GCF_008692095.1 Etheostoma spectabile | reverse complement strand
CACACACACACACACACAGACAAACACAAACAAACAAACAAACAAACAAACACACCCACACTCACACACTTATACGCACCCCCACTCCACTCCCTGTGGCCTCATACAGGCTAAGATTAAAGCACTGAAAGATAAAGATAGACATACACATCTTAATCAGCTTGGGCATACAGTATGTGTAAGGAGTTGTTGTCATAAGATAAAACCTGTGTCAACAAAAAATAATTCCCCCAAGTTATGTATGTTCTTTATTGAGCAGAATCCACAACATAAATGTAAGTAAAGTGATATTATTAAACATAATGTGACTTGGATCTTCACACTTGAGGTGTGAATTTTCACACAGCTCCCACAATCTTTGGCTCATATTCACAAAGGGCTTCACGTCATAGCCATATAATGCGCTGTTGGACAGAACAGGTTCTGGTACATTTATTTAGAAACAACAGAATCGTCAAAACCACCCTTAAAATACACAGAATCATTTCACATGGCAGAATGCTCACCTCTGAATCCCATGTTTTCCCTCTCATCTTTGGGTCAAGGTAAGTGTTCATCTTGACAAGCATCCATATTCAACTCTATTAAGGATTTTGAGAAACCATATCTGTTTTCACAGACAATCAATACGAGTGGGCTGCTGTCCAGCCTGTGTCTTTTTCTTCACAGGAAGACATGGTACAATCTATCGAGTTTATCAGGGAATCCAGATTAAGCAAATCTCACCACAGTTTACACCTGTCCTCTGGCGTTCCCTTCATTAACAAGACATCTAAAAATATCAAACCCCTCCAAGACTTAATTAGCCCAACGACTCCATTTGGTAGCTTGCGCATCCCTGTCTTTGGAGAGGAGATGAATGACTTTCATCATAGTGTGTGTTTGAGTGTGCTTTCGTGTCTGTTTGGGTGTGCATCTGTCTGTGCATGTTTTGGATACAGGGCATGGCAGTAAGCTTATGTTTTCTTACAAATCATGCATGTGCTTCACTGCATGGGAGTGTTTCTGCATGCAACATTTGAAAATGCATCTTTCTGTGCTTCATATGCATTTGGCTTTTTATGATGTAACACCACAGCCTTGCAGTAAAATTTGCTACAGAGCTTTACATACCTAGCGGACACATCGTAATCCCCATCAATCATGCCCCCCTCCCCACGCCAGCGTGAAAACAGAAGGATCAAAGTGCTGCTTTGACCCAGCATTTTCTGTGATTAACAAGAGTGGGTTGTAATGAAGCCATAATTGATCTATTACTCAAGCTGTTTTGATTTGATGTGACACGTGTTGATAGGAATTGTGGGTGGGCGTACTTTGATGCCAGAGGTTAGTAGAATTAGTGTCAGGAAGAAGTCGTTTTTCCAATAACAGCACATTCGGTGCTATTGATGAATTTTATATCTCGTAAAAAATGTAAGCAAAGTAAGTAAGTGATATGTCTGAATGGTTTTCAATTACAAACATTTTCTGTTGAGAATTCCAGCTGCTTTTCACGCTTTTTGGCTATAAAGCTGGTGGTTTTCTTCAATGCAGTGTTAGAAAGGATATCTGTTTCTATTTCTCTTTGAATAGTAATCACATTTCTGTTGTTATTTTCCAATAGATGACATTTGCATCAGAAAGGGATTAGAGTCATGTGTCTGATGCTTTATTGACATTTGGTAGCAGCCCATCTCCGCCTGACATTTCCCAAAGCCAGTAAACTGCCGCCCAGGTCATTGTGAACCTGTGAGTAGTGAGTTAGTAACCAATTGGAGGAGGAAAGTTTCAGAAAACATCAGGATTATCATTATAATCACACATTAATAATAATAATAATAATAATACTTGTGGTTGGGAGGCTATTTTAAAGTCCTCCTGGAGGGCATCTCTGTTCCACTGTTGCTGTAAAGTCAAAGAAATATGGACTCAAGTCAGCTTTAACTTAATGAAATCTTGAGCTGGGTGGATTGGCACTGCGCCGAGGCTGATCCAGCTGCCAGGATGTTAAAGTGACGGGTGGATACAGCATCAGAGAAACCTTAAACTTCCACATAGAATGTAATGATTACTGACAATGTCATATTTTATGAGTGCAAATCATTGGCCATGTAAATGCATGTCCAGCTAAAGAGTCTGACCATCGCACACAGTCAGCAGAGTGCAATGAGGTAAATCTAAAAAGGGAAATAGAAAACAAGGGAGGAGAAGCAAGAGTGGTTTTTGCTTATGTATGCCTGTAGAGGGTCTCTGCACCTGTGTGGTGTGTATCATCTATGTGTGTTTGATTGTAGGAGAGGCTAAGATCCTGACTCAGCTGCCATTGTTGTCCCAGTAATTGAACTATGTTGTAATGTATAACTAAAGCAAAATCATTGTGTGAGTGGGGAAGAGAAAAAGAGAAAGTGCTATTGTGTGTAATTAGCTTGCATACATTATACAGATCATTTAATAACATATCTACATCTTGTATTATGGCATGTCCAATAACGGAGTCACATTTTTCTTTCACACCAAGATCTGCATTCGCCAATGTATTGTTAGAACTATTTTACAAGTTACATGTGCTCTGCTTGAAATGGATTTCATCAACAAAATAGCCTGTCTCGGTAAAGCATGCCAGGCTAATGTCAAAGTGCATTAACCTCCACTTATGTTTGTCTTACTGCTCGCTCCACATTAAACATTTAGGACTGCCATGATGCCCTGTGTTCTGTGTAAAATATTTATTCCATTTGTAGTAAAGACAGGCAGCGAGTGCAAGTAAGACACCCTGTGCTAAATCTGACTGGGATAATGGTGATGCTGACGTCTAGATACTCAATTACCTGGTTTAACGAGTGAAAGAGAATTGCAACATGTAAACTTCCTGGCTTGCTTTTATGGCAGGTTTCCATGTTTGAATGCTACAACAGGGTGAGCAAAATAGCTCCTTTCCTCCATTTCCATGCTGTGTTTTACCAGTAATAATGATTAACAACCCAGCGAAATTAATGACAACGTTTTAGTCAAGGTTTTCAACAGTTTGTAAGTTGGCCAAACTACAGAAAGCTCAAAAACATAGTGGCTGTGGAAGCTGTGTGAAGGTTTTAATGTGTTGACTTATCAGTAAAAAATGGTCCTGTGTAACTCGAGGGACAGAAATATCTGTGACACAGGTAGGGGGTTCCATTCAAGTGTCTATCAAATGACACATTGCTTCATCACTGCAGAATTTACACTGATTTCTTTTATGGTTTCAATTCATTTCATGAATTTCAAAACTCTGCACCAAAATTATTTATAATTTTATTCAGGAATTCAAGTCATGTAAACCCAAAATACAAATAAAAAAATCACAGTACATGGAGTCATCCTCCCGCTTAAAAAAGGATGTGACCAAAGTGTCGGTCTGTACAGTTGTGCTGTTAGTTATATGTAGTTTGCTGCTAGCATGCAGCCTAACGTCTGATTCCCCCTTGTATGAAATACCAAACTCCTTCCTACATACATTACGAAACAGTTTGTTTGCATCACGTAAAAGTGCAGTGATCCAGGGGTATTTCCCTAACCAGTACAAGATACCTGCAGAGACGTTTTTGCTTTTTAGCTATGTATTCATCGGGTCCCAGGACATTAGCCTAAGCCTCCATTTCAACAATTAATTAATTAAAAATAGCAATGTGTGTTATCCAAATTCACGCCTAGCCCTTGTAGGGCCTACATACTGTTGCAGCCAATGAGCAGCCGACGGGAGCTGGCTGCAGGACGACTCAACCATCATGAACAGTTTTTAATGTTAATGTTTAATGACTGTAACTACTCGAGAGTCTGCTCTTGAGACTTTGCTTTAATTTTCTGGAGAATTAGGGCGGGATTCAGGGTTGGGGATAACTACTTGGATTTCAGCACTGTCCCAAATATTTCGGGACATCTGTTCACCCTAGTGAACTTAGAGGAACATTTAACAGTTAAAGAGTTAGGTATTTCCCCTTGGAATTGCTGAAGACCAAAACAGAACTAAATGGACAGTGAATATTGGATTGACATTCATCAGGCGGCTTAACTTTGCTTTGTGTCTGCTGGATGTGTGAACAGGTAGCTGTTGGCTACCAAGTCTGCCATACTTAATGAAGTGAGAAAATGTATGACATCATGAACTATTTAACCTCCCCATGCCACCCAGGTGCCCCAGGACGATTGGGGGGGTTACCCTGGCGGTGGGAAGGATGACGAGATCCCCTGTCGTCGGATGCGGAGCAGCAGCTACGTTAAAGCCATGGGGGACGAGGAGAGCGGAGAGTCAGACTCCAGTCCCAAGACATCGCCTCAAAAGTTGGTGCGGCCTGACGCCCTGGTCAGGGCCATCATCAGACCTAGGGACCTGCTGGACTCCCAAAGGTACAATGCATTCAACTTAAATATGTCAGTAGTTCACAGTATTTGGTTCTTTTTCTTTTCTCATCTTCTTTCTTCTTTTCTTTTCTTCTTTTCTTTTTTTTTTGTTCTTTACTATTTATATATTCACTTCACCTCGAAGGTAGATGGTGCAATTCTCAATCTCATTTTGTGTTTGTTTGTAAATGACTTTTAAACCCATTGATTTTAGTGTTCCCCTATATCCAACCTGGAAACCTGAGACTTTGTATGCTACCAATAGGGAGGGTCGAACACAAAATATATATCAAATTCTACATATAGTGGTTTTAAGTAAATAATCTCCCAGCGGAGTGAGATATTTATGTTGGCCTGTCATGTAATTCCAATGTTTCTAGAAATGTTTTAGAAATACTACATAATATAATTAACAATAATGTAATCTCTGAAAATACAGAAAATGTAATTTGGCATAATGGAACTATCTCAGTGCCCCATTTCAATATGTGTATGCTTTCTGTGTTACTATTTTGAGAGTGCATTTTAAGAAAACACATATTCTCAGCTTAGTTTCTTTTTATGTTTTGAGCAACATCATGCTTGTTATTTAATTGCTTTATTACATTCCCTCTAGCAGTGTTGGCAGTTTTCTTGTGCTAGTGCCCCACCCCTACAACAGTGTCAAACACTTGATAGCTGAACCCTAAACTGTACTCATTAGAATCCCTTCATGGGTATTCAGTGTATGTCAGTGTCTTCAACTGTAAGAAAATGTTCAGTGTGTTCTTCTGGGATGTGTCCCATATAATAGTGAGAAAATAGAAGGCTTTTGTTTTGGTTACTCGGTGGTGGAAGAAACCGCTTATAAGAGGATTACACGATAAGACAATCTGAAGACAATGTCACTGAAATATGAAAACTAGCAACTATGTTTTGGAGAGATACAAGGATAGTTATTATGATTAGCGGCATTAACAAATCCATTAGATTAGGATGAAATGAGATGATAGTACTTGCACCAAATAAAAAGAGTAATGTAGCCTGACCTGTAGCAAGGCCATTCAGTAAACAGCTTTTCCCCCCAAGGTATTTTCTGGTATTGTGTTACCATTGACATAAATATTAAGATGATCTACCTTTCTCATTATTTGTGTACAAAGCCATTTATGGTAGAGTAAGATACACTGATGACACAGCCGATATTATTCTCAAGCTGTTTTAGGTCAGAAATGTATTACCTCTTCTATTCTGCTGCTATTACTATGTGTTACATGTCCTGATAATTGTCTGCTTATCCTTCTGCTCCTTATTTGCCTCATCTTCTGTTGCACCTCACATCCTAGCTCCATCTTTATTTCATATATTTTCAGTTCCAGTTCATTAAACATGGTTCTGGGTGAACATCAGCCTCAAACACAAAAGATGTTGCCATCAGGTGGATTTTTTTGTCACTGGAAAGTCCACTTTTCCTATTATTTCCAACTGTTTTTAGATGTTCATTTTTCAATTATGAATCCATTAGTGAAAGTCTTCAAATGTTACTTATCGTTTTTATTTTACTCAGTATTGTGGTTTGTAAATTGTATTGTCACAGTACCTCAGACACCAAATTATTGCATTGTGCAGGGGCAGATTCATCTTTTCCAGAATCATTTTTTTTTAAAGGTGGCATTACGAGAAAGCAAATTCCTTTTTGTTCACTCTTCAAAGCGACGTGTTTCTCTTTGTCCGCAGCAGAATGTGAAAACAGTAATTACAGCCGGGATTCACAAGTCTATTTTAATAATACGACAGTTTAAAAAATATCCTGGGCCTGCTCTTTCAAAACACAATGTTTGTATCTGCCTTTGCTGTGCTTTGTGAGCCGTGTATATTGAGTGCATTTACCAGCGTAAAGAAGACCTTGTCCCTTCTTATTTATAGACAGTTAGATGCACTTTACCTTCATTTTTCATTTCTTCTCAAGAAAAACTTACACTGTGCTTGGATTACCCTCAGAGGCTCTATTTGTGATGGCAATGGACATTTTGGTAACTGTCTGACCAGAGCCGTGCAGAGGCATCTGTTGTGCAGATTAAGTCAAGATTGTTTAAAGAGATATATGTTTTGTGACCACTTAAACCACCTGTTTTTCTGTCCGATCAATTACAATCAGTACAAGTTGAAGAAATGTTTTCTTTTTAAATGCAAAGCTATTAACCAACAAAATGCTGAATTAATTGGAAAATTGGTCTAACTAGACAAAATGTCCTTTCTCCAGACAGAGTATCTCTTTTCAGTCACATGTTAGAGAGGGAAACAGGCCCCACTGCTTTGCTAGGAGATGCAACTATGTCATGTCGGGTTTATTGCGAGTGTTAAAGGAATACACCACTGATTGTTGAAATAGGGTTTATCACGGTCTCCTCTAGCTGTAGATAGGTGCGCCAACGCATTTTTGGTCTCTGTCTGACTGCATGATATCTTGGCGCCATGAAGCAGTGCTTCGGCTGTGCTTCCACTCAACATAGTCCCAAGTCAATATCTGCCTAGGAAATTGTCTAGTCTTACTCTGCATTGCTATTTGTACTCGTGAATAAGCAGGCAACATGAAGTTATTAGGTTGTTTTTGTTTTTTTGTTGGCTCACTTTTACTCAAAACATGCTAACCGGCAACATAGGATTCCATTCACTACGCTAAGCTAACTCCTAATTTCTTTAATACTCGCAATACACCTGACATGACATAGTTGCGTCCCCTAGCAATGCAGTGGGGCCTGTGACAGACACAAAGCTGCAGACTGTCCCAGTAAGAGACACTGATAAACACATTGACTAACACTGGTTATTTGCTTACTCTTATTGTCATTTCTTTGTCTCTCACTCTTCGTGCTCATTGCCATTCAAAGGTTTTTAAATTGCCAAACTCTTGTACAGAACATAATTTCCCCTGGAAGCTCAGAAACCGCAGCGGGCAACACCTACAGAATCCGCTAATACTGTTACCTGACCCTGATAGAAACACATTTGAGCATACACACAATCAGAATTAATTATGAGCATTTCTGAGTGTTTATGACTACTCTCTGCAGAATGACAGGAAAAGGAAATGGAATGGAAAGGGGCAGCAGAGATATTCAGCGTTTCCAGCCATACAATAGACCACAATTAGTTAATGTGCATTCTAATAAACCAGGTTCCATCGCTGAGGATATATAATGGCAAATCGAATGTTATTGATTGTGATCAGGCAGGATTGTAATACTATCTGTCACAGAGGATGCAGTCTTTTGCCTATTTTAACAGCTCTTTCAGAGTATGAAGTAATGTATGAGGCAACTACAGTGAGGTATGCTCACTTTTCCTTAACTTGCAAAGCTTCCCCCAGCTATCCATTTTGAATAGCTGTAAACAGTAAATGATTTATGAGGATGCAACAGCAGGAAGGGCTTTCAGTTGCAGTTATTGTACTCCAAGGCCCCTCTAAATAATGGCTTTCTCAGTGGTTGGACCGAGTCTGCTGGGCTCTGCTGAAAGGAAGATATTGACTAGCATGGATAAGGCTGTGTGGCCTGCCTCTGAGTCCATTGACAGAAGAGGCCTGATACTGCCCTGAATCCACTCTAAGAATACCATCATGTAGTATATTTTCTCTTGAATTCAAATGCAATGTATTATTGTTTTGTTTTGTGTTTTGTGCTTCCTACCTGTTTTTTTTCTGGTCGCAACAATAGGAGACTGGTTTGGTGCTGCAGCGCTAGGGTTGATATATTGGCCAATGTTATCTGAAGGTAGATATACATTGGTATTGGTGTAAATTGTATGTTGGCCAATGACTAATTACACATTGCAGTACAGAAACACAAGGGTAAAAGGTATTTGTGAGGTAATTTAAAAACAGTGCCTTCATTATAGAGAGCACTGACAAGTTCATTTTTCAACTGTAAAATGTCTCACTTAAGAAATTGGGTACAATTTCTTAAAAAGCTCATTTAAAAAGCTAATTTCTCAACAGATCACATTTTATTGATCACATGAGGTACATTTTGCATTACAGCAGCACACGAGGAAGACCAGTGAGGGTGATAGGAATGGGCTACAGATAAATAGAGAGAAATATATACAGATAAGTTAGAAAGCTTACATTCATGTTATCAGTGTGCATAAATGTGCGTGCAAAACTAATGGTGCAGTTTCAAATAATCTAGATCAAAGTGGCAAAGTGGATATATTATACTTTTGAATAAGGAATTTTTGAATAATGAATATTAATTAATATGTTTTTGTAAAAATCTTGTAACAGCTGGGCTCTAGTTTAGTGTTAGAATTAAATGTGTTGCAGTAGACAGAGCTTTATGTGGAATACTGGTGTAGTTGAAAATATGAGCAGCTTCAAAGTGCAGCAAGAGGTGACTGCTTGAAATATTTGAAGTTTAATTCCAAATTAATTCCAGTCCTGTCCAGTGCAATTAAATGTGTATTATTATTAGATTAGTCCGCACAACACCTGCATCTCTCATCATTTCTTTAGAAGTGTGCTTTGCACCATCATGTTGTGGTCCATATCTGTAACTGTTTTAGGTCCACGCATAAAAGGCACCACAGATGCCACCTGATATCAGAGCTCTCATTCTATCATGGTTCATTGGGCTTGTTGGGATGGAATTAGATTTGATTCAAGACAGACATGCTGCAGGTTGGATTTCCTCTGCTCTTGTAGCAATTTGATGTCCCGCGGGGGCATTCAGAAGGCCCAAACACAAATTTGACAACATTGGCTCCCTGAAGCAAATTGTGTTAAAGTAAGAACAGACTGTCAGGTTGTGTCACCTCCCTCCCTCTTTCCCTCTTTCAAGCTCTCTGTCGCTCTTGTGGTTGTTCATCTCACCAATAGAGAATACATCACAGTCACGGGCCCGCTGACCTGGAACAGCCTGTCCACTAGAAGGAAAGTTAGATGTAAATGATTGTTTTATTTAATAAAACAACACCACCACCCATCCCACCTATTACAACTTCGCCCTGGGACCCTGTACATCCTGCAAGCTCCAGAGCCGAAAGCTATGTAAATAAATTAAATATTTAATCAGTTTTTTGTTTTGTGCCATAGTAGGAGGAGCTGCCAAATATGTTTAAAGAACATATAAACGATGATGGGAACTGAACGACATGGCACATTTTATTGTTAACTATTAGCAAAATGACTCACTGAGTCAATCTGTAATCAAATGTCACGTCTGATACCAAGTTGCATTGACACACATGCATAGAAGAACATCAACAACTAGCAGCCATCTCCAGCAACTTTACTTCTCTTTAAGTGACTTTGGCCCGATGTCTAAATACCACAAGCCAATCAATCCCAGACATTTTTTGCAGTTTCTAAAATAACTCATTTGTTTGCCCCCCATCCACGATTAGCTTCTTGAGGCACCATAATTAATCAGAGTTAACACAGGCAAAGCATCCTATAATTCCTCATTTAACATAATGTAATTACTCTTTACTCATTCTAGCATTGAGTATGAGCGTTTTCTCCTCAAATTGCAAGGTCATTGGTGCCTGGATAGCTCAGTTGGTCGAGCAGGCGCCCATATATAAAGGTTTACTCCTTGACGCAGTGGGCTCGGGTATGACTCTGACCTGTGGCCCTTTGTGGCATGTCTCTCTCCCCTTTCATTTCTTCA
>NC_045752.1:12929489-12949543 GCF_008692095.1 Etheostoma spectabile | reverse complement strand
CAATAAAGGCCTAAAAATGCCCAAAAAATAACCTTAAAAAAAGTAGGTGAGTGTGACATGTCATGCATTGTTAGCCTACGTTTTTGTTCGACAGGGTTTTTCTTAACACTTTTTTACTCTACACTATGAATGTAACTCTTAAAGGAATACGCCAACGTTTGTTGAAATAGGGCTTATCATGGTCTCCCCTGGCTGTAAGTAGGTGGGCCAATGTATTTTTTGTCTCAGTGAAGGCATTGTTTCAGTCCAGTGCAACACCGGCAGCTAGTTAACTTAGCATAGTGAATGGAATCCTATGTTGCCGCAATAGCATGTTTTGAGTAAAAGTAAGTACACAAAAAAACAACAACAACCTAATTTCTTCTTCTGGCCTGCGTATTCACAACGAGTACAAATAGCTATGCAGATTAAGACTAGACAATTTCCTAGGCAGACATTAACTTGGGACTATATTGGTACTGTCCCAAATCCATATCTGCCTAGGAAAGGACCAGGATATGTCTGTACCCACTAATAAATACTATAAGAAAGATGTATCGTGGATCTCAAGAGCACTGCACTTCCTTGGGTCCTCAGCAATTCACCCTGTAAGTGTGAAGTCGATCAGATAAATAGTTGTCAAGAAAATCAAAGTACTGAAAGAACAGACAGAGCCTCCTTCCTTTATAAGCTATGCCTTACTTTCATCCATTCTTTTAAAACATTTGCACACACAACAGCTACTGTTGTGGCTGGGCTTTGTTTAACCTCAGAAAGTGTACTTTCATTGGTAGCGTGAAGGATGGCAGGAAGTTTGAGATTCCCATCATCCCTGGCAAACAATGGAAGTGCATTAGCACCAATCAGAGACATTAGAGGAAAGTTGTTCTGGCGTTATTTGATAAAGGGCCAACACTTTCTCAAAACAGCCTCCCTTCACTTAACTGACAATAATAGACATCTCTACAGGCAGGGATGGATGAAGTATGCCTCCATTATGCCTTAGCCAGTGCACTTATATCTGATCATGTCAGCTAAAAAGCTTGACTAAGTTTCATTGCGCTGGGAAGGATGTTAGGTAGAGTTTTTTTGCTCTTATTTGGCTCATTAAGCAAATGTAATTAGCCACACAGGAAAAGAATGTGTTTTATGATGTAGAGTTATTGTATTTCATATGTCGCATTTCGTCATCAAGTGCTTTGTAGTAACAGTCTGTATACATTGTGTGTGTGTGTGTGTGTGTGTGTGTGTGTGTGTGCGTACGTGCGTGCGTGCATGCGTGTGTGTTTCCTTTATAAGATATTGCCTTGACCAGGCAAATCTGTCTGCCAACTAAATGTAACTGTAACATGCTCCCCCTTTTATTATTACTTGAGGGCCGTGTTTGTCATATTGTGTTTCCCCTAATGTCAAGCAAACATTCACACAAGTCCACAAGTCCCGTACAGATCCAATTCCATTGGACTTCTGCCCAGTGAAGTCCCATCCATTCAACTCCCACTTGTGGGACCCAGTAACTCTGTTTTCTTTTCTACCCACAGCTCTTACCGCCTGGATAAAATCAACAGTGACATGCGTAACTACATCACCAATTTTGCTGCAGACTTAAGGTGAATACAGGCTCAGCGCCTCTCCTTCCCTTACTTTCTGTTGCTACCATGTTGCAGTGGTCAGACATTGGCGCCGGCTGGGATGCTGTCCTGCTGACCTATACCCTATATGCACGTCTCACAGAGCAAAGACTTAAGACCAGTCAATGAGAGGTCACCTGGGGCGACCTGCTCTTTCTGGCAAAGCACAAGGCACCATTAAACACAATTTAGACATGATTTGATTCACTGATATACATTACACCAGCATAAGTCTTCCCATTTACAGCGCCTTTACCACTATAGTCAGACTTAATTTCTGGATATTTCTTCTTTCGGATGTCTTTGGATGCTCAGAAGGTTGATATTACTTTGCAAACACACACACGCCTTGCCACAGCATGACAAGATGGATTGGGGGACTTTTAATCACACTGGCATTTTTCTTGCTGCCAAACACCAGTGTTTATCTCTATAAAAAGCCCAGAAACTGCTTAGTCATCCCTGCCTGCCATTAGAAATGGATATGGCCGAGGGAACCGCACATTGGTATTCCTAATGTGACTCGCAAACTATTCTCTAGTTTACTAGCGCCTTTCTTCTTCCATGTTATCGCTATTTGTCTTTTCTGCAGCACATTTCAAACCAGGCTAGGGGTTTCTCAACATACCACTTGCACTGCTGGGGTTGCATAATTATTTGACCTGGCTGACACCAGGGTGCTTTCTGAAGGGCGTGCTTACTAACTAGCTCCTGATTTGCATTTCCCTCATTTCCAAGCATTGATTGGATGTTTCAGCACAACAGAAATCGAACTGGCGTTTTAAGGACGGCGGTGTACACATCAATATAGTGGGGGAGAAAAAACTTACAGAGAGAGGCTCCCCTCTTGGGAAACACAATGTCATAACCAGTATCCCTCTTAAGTTCAGGTTGCAGGACTGACCTTGATAACTCTTTATTGTTTTTGTCATCATGTAATTAAATCATGTTTAATTGTCTTGCTTAAGACATCCTCAACATGGCTGTAGTCCCACTCCCTCCTTGCTTCTCCTTTTTTTCTCTCTGTTCAGTCAGAGCTATCACTTGCAAGCCGCCAGGGACATGCACCCAAGTATTGCTCTAGATCCCTCAACCAACTACAACTCTCCCAAGTTTCGCTCCAGGAACCAGAGTTACATGCGGGCAGTCAGCACTCTCAGTCAGGCCAGCTGTGTTAGCCAAGTGAGCCAGGTGAGTCTGCACCCTTTCAACTTGTACTGGGGAGCATTCACATCCATACACATTGGGCGCTACTGAGTAAGAGCATAAAGAGCATAACTGTCTTAAACATAGTTTTCACTGTCACTGCAATGTTTTTATATTACACTTTTTTGTTATTATTAATCCCCAGTGGGGAAATTACAATTTTCAATTTACAGTGTTTGTTTGAAATCCCTGCACAAAGGCCTGAAATACACACACTCAGGACCTATTCATGCACAAATGGAGAGATGTCAGAGTGAGTGGGCTGCGACTGCTGAACAGGCGCCCTGAGTGGTTGGGTGGGGGGGGTTACGGTGTCTTGCTCAAGAGCCTCTTGACAGCGCCCAGGAGGTGAACTGGCATCTCTCCACAACCAATCCGCACGCTGTACTTTGGTCTATACAGGGACTTGAACCTGGTCCTTCCGGTTCCCAATCCAACTCCCTACAGACTGAGCTACTGCCACCATGTAGATAGATTTTTCTGGCTTTGTTTTACTTATACTTGACAGTTCATTGCACATAGTATATTTGGATAGATTAAAATACTCCAACAGGGGTTGTTGAGATATTTATCTCCCTCTTAAAAGAGAGGCATATTACTTTTTTGAGTCTTGAAAGCTCAACTAAAATCCCAATAGAACAAGATGTTTATCTTTTATTCTTGATATTGCCAAATGGGAGTGAAGTGATAACCATCAAACTAGTTCTATTCAGTAAACAACACTTTGTATTAAGTCAGTATCAAAGACAATTACAAGATACATCATACACATCTGAAACAGGAAATAGATATAGATCTGGTCAACAAAAACAACACATCTTTTCCAGCAAACTCTCTGAGACAGTTTGACCTTGATTTCATCCAAATGTACTGTATGTTACATTGTTTGGTTGTATTCACATAAACCAAGAGTTACTGTAGCAGGGAACCAGCCCACAGGGTATCTACTAGTGTGGAGATATGACAGAACAATTTTAACACTTAAAAAATGCACAAAATCTTTTTTGTGACATTATGAAAACACATTTTTTCATTGATTTCTTATCTCTATGCTGTCTTTTGCCTATTCATATGTGCACTTGTTTGATTTTAGCAACAAACCTTGCTTTTTAATTCTAAAGGAAATTGACAGTGAACACAATGTCCGGTTTTACAACCAACCAATTTCTCACAAAAAAACTAAGAAATATCCTCACCTGCTTAACAGTGAAGAAAAGCATGCTTTCTCCCTTTTGTGTCTTACAGGTGAGTGAAACAGAAGTAAATGGTCAGTTTGAATCTGTGTGCGAGTCGGTGTTCAGTGAGGTGGAATCCCAGGCCATGGAGGCTTTGGACCTGCCAGGCTGCTTCAGAACCCGGAGTCACAGCTACCTGCGAGCTATCCAGGCCGGCTACTCCCAAGACGATGACTGCATCCCCCCCATGGCCTCCACTGTCACATCCACCATCAGGGCTACCACAGGTAAGGGCTATTTAACATAAACTTAATTTGCACAATAAAATGTGTGACGTTCTAGATGGTTTTTTTTTCTTTTTCTACTTACAAATTGACACCAAAAGCTTTCATTTGGCATTAACATGTGTTAATGGATGAATATAGAACAGTTAGTGCAAACTGGTTGTACTGTCAAACAACTTCATTTCTTTGCATGAATCATTCTTGTATGTTTCCATTGTTTTTGATGGACGTTTGATTACCGTAGCTACCACTTGTGAGCTGTGCTAGTTCATCCCACTGTATTTTGTATACAGTGTTTCATCTGCTCATCCGTTGGATGCATCAGAGAGTAAAGCTATGAACCCTATTGAAAATCACATGTCTGAAATAAAAATCAGAAGACATGACTGCTTTTTCTTCTACATTTTGGAAATCTGACTTTCTTTATGGTGCTAAGGGGTGACACTCGTGAACTTACACACAGCTTTATTGCAAATTGAGGAAAGAAATGATGAAATTGCTATATGCATTGTTTACTTGTAAACCTAGTTTACACTTAAATATATCAACATACAGTATTTTGTGAACGTTTTTTGCTCAAAAATTGTTCACACAAATGATTTTGTCTTATTGCAAAGTTCATGTTTACACACAATTAGATCACATTACAGAAGTGCACACTAATGTGTCTAGACCTGGATAATGGATAATCTAATGGTGACAATAAATGCACCGGTAACTGAACTGTCACACTTGTTAGACACACACATCACATATGCAAAGTTGTTACAATAACCCTAAACCTACTCCGATGACACATGCATTCATTTCTGATACTGAGCCTTGATTATAAATTGCAAGTTGCTGGTGGTTTCAACAAATCCCATGATCGTTGGCTTCACTGAGGAAATGATGCATCCTTGTGATGAAGAATGTGGGAAGAAAAGAAGAAAAGATGTCCAGAGGAGAAGTCTGAGCGGATTCCACCTCTTCACACAGTAGATTCATGAACTAACAACATCAGTTGGACTAGAATAGGGAGGGCTAGAGGTGTGGCCATCTGGAGCTGTGCTTATGATCAATTATTCATACCTATAAGTGTTTGCTTACACTGCTTTCTCAGTAAAATCAAATACCTTTGCATTTTTAGGATGCAGAATTTGATATGTGATAGATTTCACAATTTTGGACCTCACTTTTTCAATAGGGTTCATACTATACTTCTTGACTGATGGGAAATGGTTTGGAAGCTTTGCTCATCTTTGCCACTTTTCATTGCACAAAGTACACATTTTTTACCTCGACTGAAAGCAGACGAGCATGCAAGGATTGTTATTACACCTCATTTATTAGAAATATTGTCCTCTGTCTGTGATGTGTTCCAGCAGCTAGGAGTTTTAGCTTTGTGCATTGAAAAGATGCAAAGAATGCATGCTACAAATTAAGCTTGAGAAGGCAGTGTAAACCATTATCAAAAATGAGTCAAAATGGGAGTACTTTCCCAGTGTTACACTGGTTTTCAACATTGTAATGTATAATATTATATTGTTAAACTTCTAGAATGGAAACTATTCAATACACATCTACAGTATATAGATGAGTAAATTTGGGCAATAATCATAAGGTTAGCACTTAGTTAAGTTGTTTCTTTCTGCTGTTATCTTATTTTGACTCATGGCATTCAGTGCATGATTTAATGTTACTGCTTTGTGGCAATAAAAAGCACATTCTCTCCAGCTGCCCACACCTGTGGCCATATTACAGATACATATTTATATTTGTCTTCCAGACAGAAATTATGTGCAGGAAGAATCTTGTTTACCTGACCAGGCCAGTGTACTTGAGGATTTGGCAGACACGGCCCCTTTGGCTCATGATGATCTAGGCTGCCCCATCAGAAGAGACAGGCTTTACCAACAAGATATCATGGGCGCTACAGCCAAACCTCTGTCTGGACCGTCTGTTTCTCCAAGCCTCTTCAGATCCCCCAGATCTAGTGTCCCAGACCGGCCATCACCAAAAGCCATCCAGGCCAGTATCAAAGAGTCGGCTACATTGGCTGCAGCTATCAGCATGCAGTGGAAGGAAGAAGTCTCTGCCATGCGTCGAGAGCTAGCTGATCTAAGGAAGGACCTCTGTACAGAGCTTCGTGCTTTCAACAGTAATTTTAACACTTTCACACAGCATTACAACACATGGTCTCCCCAAGGTGGTAACACGGCTGCTGGAGCTGGGGTTGGTTTAGGTGGAAGGGTTGGGGCAGGAACAGCGACAAGACCCAGGGCAGGGGCAGAGGAAGGGGAAGGAGCAGGAGGACTTGGAACCTCTGTAGCAGATGGAGGCACTGGGGGAGCTAGAGAGAAGAAACCCCAGATATCAAAAGTGTCAGTGGGTACCCAGGCCAAAAGCAAGGTCTTGGTCCGGCAAAACACTGCAGATGCGGCTGTCAATTGTCCAGAGAAGAAGGAGAAAAAGAAAGGCGCCCACCGAAATCTGCCAAAACAGCTCTCTATGGACCCAAGCATTCTTGCCTGTCCACAATCGATGTATGTAGAGAGTGCCATACCACTTTCTTTGGATCCAATACTTCCAGGCTCTGTTAAAGCAGTCGAACCAGAGCCATTTGATTTGATTGCTCTGCCACTTAGGGCTGAACCAGAACCAGAGCTGCCAGACCTTACAATTGTGGTCACTAATGAGCCAGTCACCACTCATAGTAAAGTGCCAATTTCCTCAAACGCAGCCATTGAGAGCCCTCAGCATTCCATGACAGTGGAACAAGAAATGCTAATCAATCAACAGCTAATAAATATATGCCCAGCAAATGATTCCTATTCAGATACTGAACCATCTCACCCTGATGACATGAAATCCCCAGACTCAGAACTAATTGAAAGAGATAAGATACAGCTACCACATCCAGTTCCTGTAGTTACTGTGTCCCCACCTGAGGAATGTGATTGTGACATGTCAGATTCAGAGTCTCCGGATCCTGTCACCTTGGAAAAGCAAGATCCTGTGTCTCAATACCCAACTGAAATTTCTTTAACATATTCAGGATTAGAAGATCCAGATCCTGCAGACCCAACAGAACTGGAATCAAAACCATCAGACTTACCCTTAGTGTGCTCATCTGACCCTGTTAGTCAAGGCCCATTCTCAGTCTGCGATACAACCACAGTTAATCTTGATACTGTTACTTCATGTAATTTAGATACTGAAATCATATGTCCATCCATTGTGGTGTCAGAGTACCTTGACACAGATTATCCTGTTAATCCAACTGACAGTGACACACATTTAGATCCCATTATCACCTTTCCAGATCATCCTTCTGACCCTGCCTCAGAGCAAATGACAGCAGTCTCAACCTTACCTTCCACTTCTGTTGAAACTCAAATCAACACTGACCCCCTGTCCCAAGATTTAGAGTGGCCACCCCTTCCCGAACCACTTGATACCACCCCTATATATCATGCCGATCTGGTCCACTTTGACTTAGTCATGCTGACTTCCCTAGATCAAGATGATCTTGACTCTGTGTTCATGGACCCTGAACCAGAGCCCTTTGACCTGAGTGTTGACTATCCATCTAATACAGAGGATTTAGATCAACCCTTTAACCAATCAGATTGTCCAGGTTCACCCCTACCGACTGTGGACCCTGCCAGAGTGTGCCCCTTTGAACCTTCACAGTCAACTGAATTTGTCTGTTTGGATCCAGCTATGGAACATCACTTAGCTCACACGCCTCAGGATGAAGCCTTAGAATTACATGAAATCCCTCTACCACAGGTCACTGTCACAATTTCCCCCCCTAGTTCCACTGATACGTCACTGGAAATAGACTTTGGACCCACAAGTCCAGCCACAGATCCTCTTCCACCAGATGCCGATCCATCACCATCAGGTCTTGATGACATATGTTCAATGGACCTGGAACTCATGGAGCCAAATGATATGATTCCAGAAACACTGGAGTGTATGGCTGTATCCCAGGAGTATGGGGTACTTGTGGATGAAGAGACCCTAGGTAGTACAGAGAGGTCCTCAAGCGAGCAGGCATTTCTGTGGTACAGGTGGCAGAAGAGGGGCCAGAAACGTGAATCAATGCACAGGAGTGCCAGCGTGGAACTCTGGAGCAGGAGATACGATTACAACAGTGCAGAAATCACATATGTCTCTCTCACTCTGTGAGATTGTACCTCATTCTCAGCAGACAAAATGTAGCTCAAAGTATATTTATAGCTCACGGTTTGTAGCTGCCAGTCCACTGTAGAGCAACGTGCAGATCTAAATGTCATGTGAACATTGGCATTTAAAGCAAGGACTTTTTTTCTCATACACAAACCTGCTGTAATATTCCCTGAAAAAAAGACTGCATTGGTAGAAGCTTAAAATCATATTTTAAGGATTGCTCCATCCTGCAAGAATGTGAACAACCATGCTTCAAAAACATTTGGTAAAATGCAGAATGAACTTTTCTGAAGCTATCACCACTGATGTGAATTATATATTCCAGAACAGTACTGCCTTTGTTATCACTGGATACCTGAATAACATTAATGTTCTTGTTCATTCAGTGCATTACATCAGAAGATTTTAAGAGCTTTTTTTGGAGCTGGCATAATGTATACAGTACAACGTCCCGACAATCCTTTCCTTGTTTTGAGCTCTCTGTTTATTGTCACTCTTAAGTGGAGTGAAGTGAATCTTTGCAGTTATCATATAACTATAAGGACATACTGTTTACTATGTGAGCTGTTGGATGGACTCTGGAGGTATACAGAAGTTAAACTGTGGAATGATGTTTGCACAATCCTAGACTGAGCTGAAAACTGTACTGTTAATGGAAAATAGAAAGTAACTTGCATTATTTTAATTCATGGTCCAATATGATTACAAACCAGTACAGTTATTGTATGTAACCTCTATGTACACACAACTTCATGTTACCTACATGCGCATACAATTTGCTACCAAACTTACAGCCTATATACACACATCTTTGCTGGACAAAAAGTATAAGAATACAGTTATTTCAAAAACATGCTATCAACCACGATTTCATTTGTCTGATAATCTGACTATAGTAATTACAGGCCTTGTTGAGAGGTGATATTGTATTTTTTACTGTATGATATCCTCTCAATGCTCAGGAATCAAAGAATGAGAATGTAATGCTGGGACAAGTGTAATGACATGTTGAATTGTGTTCCTTCCTGAAAAGAGGTTTACAAAGTGTGGCTATTTTTGTGTGTGAAACTGAATGATGTTGTAATGGTGCATGAAATATGGCCTCAGTGGTTTTGTGCATTTCATATACAGTGCCTCATTGTTCTATTCATTGTTTCATTTTAAAATTCAGTGCAATGAAAGGAGCCTCATAAGGAGCACGGAATACGCAGAATTCTGTTACCAGCAATGAACAGCTAAAAAGCCAGGCATATCACAAGATATATCTGTGCTATGTGTCCAATTAATGGGCTCTATATGGAATCGCCCACTGAAGTCTGTCCTCTAATAAAGTGTGCTGAGAACAAAAAGAATCTTAACTGAACATCAGTGAGCTGCCAGAAAAGGATTTTTCTGTGTGCTGTTTTTGAATTGAATATGTGCAGAGCACTTTATGAAAGTTTGCTAAATTGACTGAATCTGAAAGGTTTTCAAAGGTGTTGGAAGTTAATTAGGTTGTATTGTTGAATTCATTTTTGCCCTTTTACACACCACCCTTTTCTTCGCCGGACTCTTTCAGTGGTTTACTTTTCATTTGCAAAATTGTTTATCTAAAAGTAGCACACAATTTACCCTATACAGCAGTGATATTATGTTCATTCATTTGAAATCATATGAATATAAACTGCTTCAGGATTTAGTTGTGCAATGAAAGATATTGGCATATAATATTAGGCCCATTTTTTCTGTAAACTTTGGAACAGAGAAAATAATTCTGATGAGTAGTTGGGAAATGTCTGCTTACTTGAAGGAAGATTTTGCAAAACAAATCATGCTAGTTGCCCTTGTGTTTATTAGAACACAATAATTGCTGTTCTATTATTAAAATGCTTTAAAAGTAAGCCAATAACCTCAATGGCATGAAGAGGAGTGAACTGATCTACTGCTATTCACATAACTGTTTGCATTGTTTTCTCTATGCGTATACTTTCATTCATTGTGGACGTCATGCAGTTTAAGGGGAGTGTAATAGGGTGTTAACCTTTGCAGAAATCTTCTTCAGTGAAGGCAAAATTACTTAAAAAATGTAAATGGTTTTCAATAAATATCAGAGATGTAGAATCTTAGTAAACATTCAAAGATGAGAAAATTGTTTTAGTGCTGATTACTTAATGTGCACTTTATGCAAAATTGCCTTGGACACTGTCTGATCAAGGTGTTCTGCTGAAACATGGACTTCATATTCAGTTTGTCTATGTAATGAAGGCATTTCTTTCGTCCAAGTTTCTTCTATGTTGTGATTTTGCTATACATCCTACTCTGCAGGTTGATCCTCGTAGCCTGCAGTTACTCCCAGGATCCACACCGCGTGTGCTTTATGTAATGTAATTAGATTTTACTTTATGTTTGGCCAAAAAGGCCCACCATTCTGAATTTCCACCCCACTCCTTTGTTTTCAGGGATCCAGTTTTGCCTTCCCTCTACCTGCAGCAATGACCGGACCCCCCAGCAAACCCCAGGTAATCCTGCAACCTGGGGCATCCTCCATTGCTCCATTTCAATGCAACATTATTTAAATGAAACACAAGACACACATGAGTCATCCTTTGGCAGGTTGCTGTTGAGCATGTTTCAATAATATTGATTATCTGCAATTGCTCCCACATTTAATGAGCTACAAGTTACCACGCAGTAAACAAGCAATGATACTCAAACTTGCAAGTAGGAGTTTACTGAATAGAATATGAGTCATTCACACTAAATATATTTTTCCATGAAGCACTTGAGCCTATAGCAGCTAGATTGACTGGAGGATGCAGTTGCTCGACTACACCTGCGGTACACCCCCCTACTCTAAACTAGTATCCTCCTCTTTTGTTTTAGACTGTAGTTATGGCAGAGCTCAATTTTTAAAGGGGCTTTCTCCTCTGTCACTTGACTTTTTATGATAGCGTCACTTTCTAAAACCTGCCTGAAACTCTGTTCCAAAGTGTGCAATACCACATGACTGCACAAACACATAAACACACACCACCCTTTGGATGTTTCCAGTATTAGCGTCCATTGTGCATTTCAGAGACCCATCTAGTTGACAAGTAGCCAATTTAATTTCATGCAGGGTGAGGTTCAGACCACAGTGACATGCATCTGGTGACATGCAGATGAATCACTAGGAGCAAAAGAGTTACTGACAGACTAGTCTCGCATTGCCAGACCTCTCTCCTCAGCCCTATGGAGGTCTTGCTACACCATAGATACATTCTGGGTTCTTTCAACCAAGCACAATTGTCTTGGGCAGACCTAAGCTCCAAAAGCAGCGACATATGAAATTAAGTTAACGGTGTACGGAATACAGTAACCTGAGCTATTTAAATTAGCTGAATACATGGCTAAACATAATTAACTCTTACCAATGTATCGCCGCATGTGTACCTCGTCCACAGCAATCCCACCAACCGGTCCCAAAATATCCCAGTTAGATAGTAAATTCCATAAACACATTCTTTGTAAATCTTTACAATCATTCACCGTAAGAACCAAGCGGGCCTTTTTTATTGCACAATCATAATTTTCAGTGTGTAGCTTGCTAGTGCGTTTGTTGTTGTTCCCGAAGCAAAGGGATTTTGAGAACAGGAACAAACAACGAGCACAAGGTGAGGGACATCCGTACTTTGGTTGATCCAGACCACTGAAAGACAGACTCTGCAGTGTGACTTCTATGAACCGCAGGACAACATCTAAACAAAAAACCCTCCCCGCTCTAATTGCCATGACATAACTATATTTTCTGCTACAGGGGTGTTTTTTTCCTTTTGCAAACAGTGTTTTTGTTTTCAGTGATTTATCACAATCTTTAAACTTTTACAAATAATCCAAGGTTGGTTATGTGAGCTGGAGTAATGACTCACCCATTCTGTTTTTTGTTATCTGTTGTTGGCTATTTTTATGTGAATTTCTTTATTGTCTCCGTCTGCAACACTCGTCACAAGACCAATAATGTGAGTTAACCATCCATCTTCCTCTCCCTCCCTCGCTCCAGATCATTTACATATCCTTAAAAGCCTGCTGCAAAACAAACTGCTGCATTTCCTTTACAGTGATAAATCCAATCAAGAAGAAAGACCCTTAACGACGTGTCACTCAGTTCCCTCCTACCCCACCCCCACGTTAGCATACAAGCCAGTCCTGCTAGATAGAGAGGTCCAAACAGAGATGGAGTGGTTAAATCACTGCCTTTGTGTCTTACCTTAGTCAGACTCACTGGCACTTGTCTACTTGTTTGAACTACTGTGTGTGTGTGTGTGTGTGTGTGTGTGTGTGTGTGTGTGTGTGTGTGTGTGTGTGCTTAAGTCCAGGTAAATATGTTTTTTAAATATGAATTGAACCACTGTAGAGCAAACACCTGGATCCTTACCCTATGCTGAAGGCGATCCATCAATATGGCATGATCGACAGTGTCAAATACAGTACTTGTGGTCCAGCAGAGTAAAATAGCACAATTGTGTGTGTGTGTGTGTGTTTGTGTGTGTGTGGGGTGTGTGTGTGTGTGTTTGTTTGTGTGTGTGTGTGTGTGTGTGGGTGTGTGTTGTGTGTGTGTGTGTGCTTAAGTCCAAGGTAAAATATGTTTTTTAAATATGAATTGAACCACTGTAGAGCAACACTTGATCCTTCCCCTATGCTGAAGGCGATCCATCAATATGGCATGATCGACAGTGTCAAATCCAGTACTGTGTTCCAGCAGAGTAAAAATAGCACAATTGTGTGTGTGTGTGTGTGTGTGTGTGTGTGTGTGTGTGTGTGGTGTGTGTGTGTGTGTGTGTGTGTGTGTGTGTGTGTGTGTGTGTTTGTGTGTGTTTGTGGTGGGTGTGTGTGTGTGTTGTGTGTTTTGTGTAAGAGAGATAAAAGAGAGGGATTAAATGGATTACTCACACTGAATACATTAACCTGCCTTTAAAGATGCCACTTATTACACATATTCTACATTTAAATTATCTTCTCCAGTTGGCTGACTGAACTGTTAAATTTTGAATTTGACTAACGTGTTTGTTCGAAAAGCATAATTTGTTCCTTTCTTTTCCAAAATCTGACCATCTTTTACTTCACATGCCATTTTACTGTCTGAATAAATCTTGATAGCCATCCTTGCTTGGTCATTGTTCCATCACAAATAAATCCGATAAATCTAATTAATTCAACATTTGATGCACTCTGCATTTTGCATCATGTGCACTCGCCTTGCAGTGGCATGCCTGCAGGTTTGAAAACCAATGATGAAAACTGGAATAAATCTGTAAAGAGAGGGCCATGAGATTAGGTAATAGGATGTGTCTAGGATAGAGACTCATTTTGTTGATGTTGCAGTGGTGTACAACACTTTTACTGCAAGCATAATGAGTGAGTGAGTGAGTGAGTGAGTGAGTGAGTGAGTGAGTGAGTGAGTGAGTGAGTCCATGCGTGAGGCGTGCGTGAGTGCCTTGACTGTGTTCACTTCAGATGAGATCTAAATGCTGAGTAATACTGCCACTGCCAAGATGGGAGCAAGAATTATGACTCCCCTTTGCACGACTGGCTGGCTAATAATGACTCTATTTTGGTCCTCCTGCTGAATCCTGCCCCTTGAATGGGTCATCCCTTTCCTCCTTTGATCTCTCCTCGCTCCCCGATTCATCCTCGCTCTCTATCCCACAAACACAAACCGTCTCTCTCTCTCTCACCCTCTCTTCCTGCCTGCACAGATCCGCTCTCTCTTGTGAATGGACATCAGCATGAGTCATTAAGCCCCCAGAGCGGAACACTCTTCTTAGACGTCCCTAGCTATTTACAAACGCAACCGAAATATGGGTCAGAAAGAGGCCAAAAGGTGTTGCAGGGTTTGATGTGAAGCCTTGGGTTTTATTCTTACCATAAATTACGCTATTTAAAAATAAATAAATAAAAGCATCACAAACAAAAAAAAAAATTCTTTTCTTTTTTCAGACAACAATGTGTTTAATTCTAATGCTATTAATTGGGATAATGGGGATAATAATTGGGAGCTTGTATGGGGACTGCAGCTCATTAGAACCCAAAATAAATCACACTTTGGTCTCATAAGAACTCCCTTAATTGCTTTGTGTGATGTAAGCATTTGTAAGACAAAAACCGAAACACAGAGTTCAACACGGTTTATCTCTTTGTCAAGGAAAAAGATAACCCATAACTTAACCTGCAGCGTGACTCAGTGTTCTTCCTCTTTGCCTTCTTTCTTCTGTTCTTGGCTCCGGGGTACAGTACCTGGCACACTCTCAGCTTTGATCAAAACACACCAAACACTGCTTTTGCTTCAGATCTTTCAGCCCGTAACCACACTGAGTGAACATTTCTCTAAAAAGCTTGAATATAGAGACACGTCAAAGCTTAGAAGGCGTTCATGACCCATTCCTCAAGTCCATCTCTCTGTGGATTAAATCCATATTCTCTTTTGCACTTAAAAGAAAGTAATCCCCCTTCTTTCTGTCATAAAATGGACAGATTAGGAAAATGAGAGTTGTCAGGCTTCCTTGAGCAGTATCTCCTCCCCACGATCCTCCACACACGAGTACTGTTGATTACTTGTCCATGTCTGATGAGTGTCTCATGTTACTGAGGCTTTGATGTTCTCTGTTACTTTATCGACTTGTTCATTATTAAAAATATATATATTCAAAGACTCACAATTCCTTCCCTAATCTGAGCACTGTCTGACAGTGAACAAAAGATGAGAAAAAAGGTCTCTCTGCACTTGTAGAGAGGTAAAGGAAAGTACACACTCAGCCAGAAGCTTGGATCGATAAGATAGTCAGCAGTTTTCCATGAGTTACACTTAAACATATTTAGCAACAAGCTACATTTTGTCAAGTTGTGAAACAGATGGTCTTGCTGCCTAATGTCCCATCATAATCACTGTGATAATTAGCTCCCCACATATGCTAATGAGGTCATTAAGTAATAAAAGTAAGTTAATTACGCAATAATATTAATTTCTAATACATTGGAAAGTGCTCTCCTTAATCTGCTAGTTGTCATATGACAAATGGGTAGGAATATGCGGTGCCTGCATGATGTTTCTGCCATACTGAGATCCATCCATGTCCTATGTTGCAATTAAATAGACATTTGACACTTTGAACAAAAACAGGCTAGTAGATTTATCATCTCCTGTTTGATAAGGATAGAGTAGGTGTACTACTAACTTAACAATCAAACAGTACTACGAGTAAAATAACAATCAGCAATCAGGAAGTAAGATGGATAGATAGCAGATATTTAATAGAAACGTCTGGTGATGTTCTACATTTATATCGTTTTAAAACATAGCTTGAAAACAAAACCAACAACATATTGAACCAACCAACATGTATTGTTTGTGTATCCAAAGCCAGATATAGTTAAATTGTCTGTGCCATAAGTATTGCTTCATTCCCATGGACACGGGCACTGCAGTTTATTTTGACTTGATGCCACACCATCACACCATCCTGCTTTTCAGAAATATTAAGGAAATTACGTTAAATCTATTTTTTTAATTACTTGTTTTAAAAGATCTTGTGTCCACAGTAAGAACACACAATTTTACAATACATATAGAATTCCATGATGTCAGTGACACGATAATAAATGCAGTGTGTAAATATTGTGTCTTATTTGACGTCTGTCCACGTTTTCCAGCCATCAACTACACACCCAACTACAAGAAGGCCCCTCCTCCAGTCCCGCCCCGTACCACCTCCAAACCCCTGATCTCCATCACGGCCCAGAGCAGCACCGAGTCCACGCAGGATGCCTATCATGAGGGAAGACACTCTCATGGTGGAATGTGGGCCCCTGACGGCATCAGCCTGGGGCTAAACCCAGGCAGGGGCCTCTACAACTCCACGGACAGCCTGGACAGCACCAAGGCTGTGACCATAGCTATGGAGGCGGCCGGAGTCATGGCTGGAAAAAGACACCCGTCCACAGACAGCCACAGCTCGGTGCTCACCTGCGACAAGGCCATCCTGGTGTCCAAGGCTGAGGAGTACTTGAAGACACCTCGATCCTCTATAGGGATACAGGTTAGTCTGTCTCAAAGTGTGCAAAATGAGAAGATCTCACATAGGATCAAATGAGTAGACCATTAAAAATTCTTTCAAGTAAAACCTATGCATGGTTAATACAGAATAGACTCTCTCTCGCTCTCTCTCTCTCACACACACACACACACACACACACACACACACACACACACACACACACACACACACACAACTCAGAAACAGTGTTCTCTTTACAGCAGCTAAAAATAGCAAGAGTGAGTCACCTTACTGCAATCCATCAATTAAGATTCAACTCATGCTGGAGCAGGTTTTAGTGAATGGAAGTTCACTCCTTGGTTCATTTACTCCCTCTCCATTTAATGTACCTATTTCTCTTTCTCTCCAATATAATAGTCTTCTCGCTCCCTCTCTCCTTCTCTCTCCCTATCTACCTTTTGTCTCTCTCTACCACACTCGATGTGATCTTATCTTGGGTTTGTCTGCCTCATTTTCTGATATAAGCTGAGGTTCTGATGTTGTTGATCTCCAGTTGCAGTCTAAAGGTTGCAGAACAAAGAGTGAGGAATCTGTGGCAGTTTACATCATCACCTCAGGGCCATTTATAGTATTTTATCAAAGCCAATTAGCCAAAGTTTTGTGTGAATTTAAAAGTCCTTGTATCTTTGCTTGCTCTGTGCATAGGAAATAGTAATTCATAGCGTTCATGTATTCTTCTTGGTCCATATACAGCACTTCAGTTCTGATCCCCACAACCACTCTTTATCACCATAATTTTACCACATTCATGTCTACTTTCTTCTATTAATCTCTCCCCATATACTCAGTTTTAAATGCTATTTGCTCAAACTGCGGTGCAAAGCTGAACTTGTAAAGTAAAGAATGCACTTCACTGGAGGTTTTTGAATGTCGTTGGGTGTTGTTCAAGTTTCTTGCAAAAATGAATCAAGCACACCCTTAAAGGGTAATTACTATGTTTTTTAGGTGATATTAAGAAAGTCCTCTGGCTGCAGATTGGCCTAACCCCTAAATTATCAAAAGCCGTTGACAAATGTTGCCATTGGGGAGTCAGCCAGCGAATAAATTATCTCTTCAATGTCAATTGATGCTGTCTGCGTTGTATTACATTCAAACTTAGAAAATACCCAGCAGTAACTTTTGCCCAGGCATTACATTTCACTGTAATGTGTGAATGATAGCAATTAAAAGTAGCCTTCAACACATTTCTAACAGCCTATTAAAATTATGTAAAATAATTTATCCTGATGAGAACCCTCTATCACAGATTGTTTAACTTTAACTTGCTTTTACTTATGAGAAAGTTAATAGTACAGTTTTCCAAGTGTGTATGTAGAAAACAGAAAAATGTCTTTGTAAAATCAGAAATTAGAGGGAGCATTGCCAGGCCTAGAAATATTTTTGATGGGCCCTTTATTGGTCCCTAGATTCAAGCTTTGGTGAAGTTGTGTACTCCACCCCAAGCTGTAAAATAGTTTTGTGTGACTAAAATGTCAACTGAAACTATAATAAATATGTTCAAAATAAGTCTTTTTCCCTAGCTAAACAGTAAAAAAGCGTGTTCCTCACAAGCCTGTATTTGAGCTATCATCAATAATCCCAGAAAAGATGTATTGCAGTGTGAACAGTCAGCTGGCATACTTAATCATTAATTTAGCAGGCAGTGTGCAGCAGTACATACAGATTGAGTGTGTAGTATGCAGTGCATTAGTATGTGATTTCAAATAGCCAAAGGAGGTGAACTGGTATTTGTGGAGAGTGGCTGATGATTGAATGGGATGCAGGTGTGCAGGTGGGTGGGAAAGACCGCTGATGAGCCTTCAACAGGGTCACATTCAGCCCCAACAAAACGTAGCAACACGTTGTTTAAAACAGAAACGGGGGTGCGTTGAACACCCTGTTGTGCAAGCGCGGTGCCTTTTTATTACCACGAGTTTACAGACACGTCTCTGCTGATTAGGTATGATCTGTGACACAGCAAATGAATGAGAGACACACCCACTAAACGAGAGAAAACATATCTCAAAGCACTTGCATGCGGTTTCCCACCATTCCGAGGAAACATGTCGTTCAACCAGCGAAACGCAGCAATACGGTGCGCACGGTTTTGAGATTGAACTTGCCCCTGTGTGTAGGTGGGTGGGGATGTCAGGTGAGCAGGCTGACGAGAGACTCTGAGGGCATCTGGTGGATGTTTTGAGGATGGCCAGTCTGGGTAGTGAGAGGAGGGTACATGGCCTGGGGGAAGTGAGCGGGAGCTGGCATCAGCCAGTGAGAGCCAGGCCAGGCAAAACAACAAAGAGAATAGAAAAGTCATTGTGAATCCACCTTCCCAAATGGACATGTATGCAGCTCTGATTTGGATCATTCATTACCAATAGAGGAGAATACAAATCAAATATAGCGTGGATGAGATAACTTTAGAGCGGAAAGAGCAAGACACTGTTAGTCCTACTGTAACCTTTGAGCTGAAGCGAAAGAGACTAAAGGGAAAAAGTAGCAAGTAAATATGTGTGTGCGTGTATGAGTAAGTGTGACAGAGAATTCAAATTGGCTCCAGTGAAGTCGATAAGCACTTTTGATTACCAGTGCAGGTGTGGAAAATGTCTACATTTACAGAAGCTTACAAGAGGGACAAAAATGTAGAGAAGGGAGTCTTTTGCCTGGCAAAGGAGCTCATATTACAGGCGGTGGATTTCTTAGTAGGTGAAATCCATAAATGTATACTCAACATATTTAATTTTGACTATTTTTAGATAGAAATATATACATTTATAATTGAATTAATTTTGCACCAGAATTGTATTTATTGCCGTTTGGAGAGTGCTTTAAAAAATAATTTACAGCAGACAAGCATTTGTTGACACAAATATAATTTAATTGCTAACTCAATAAATAACGAAATATCCAAATAACATAACTATGCTGCTCTATACTGTAAGTACTAAATTGTTGCCTGCCGGTTTATTAATAGCTACCAGTCACTAGTTGAGATGAGAATAGTTTGTTGCAACAGGCCACACTTGGGGCTAATATTGATTTATCTACTGTATACTGCAGACAGCTTCAGCTGCATCAATATCATATCACATGATCAATGAGTTTGCAATTGACCTAAATTAGCCTGCATCTGTATTGATTTGCCATTTCCTTTTTGACATCTTAGAGGAGGTTAACATATCTTTAACCTTGGATTGTAGATCTTTGACCTTGTGGACGTGGCGTTTTCCCGCAGTCCTTAAGTACCACTTTAAAAGCTGCCTCAGATGCACTTCACTGAAGCTGGGACATGTTTGTGTTCTAGAGTACTGATTGGATTGATGTATTTACCAAAATAGTTTTAATTGGAGCCATAATGAGGTTATATAACAAGGGAAGTTAAAGCTTTTAACCTTAAAACACAGTCACTGGCTGGGAAAAGTCACCAGGTGGTGTTTGTGTGTTTTGGATGAAAAGTGTTTTTTGCTGATGCTCACCGTTTTCACACCTGTGCTGACGTTGTGACTGTGATTACTGATGTACAGTGTGTGTGTGTGTGTGTGTGTGTGTGTGTGT
>NC_045752.1:12925067-12929479 GCF_008692095.1 Etheostoma spectabile | reverse complement strand
GTGTGTGTGTGTGTGTGTGTGTGTGTGTGTGTATCATTCTTGTGGAAAAGGCAGACATGATATTTCTGGTATTACAGGAATCTACAAAGATGTATATTTTAGTCAAACTAGCAGCTCTTTCTGTACTTTATGCACAAAAGAAAGGGAGACATTTGTGACAGTAAGCCAGCAGGACATTTTTAACACTAGACAAAGACAGAAGTGAAAGAAAAGAAATGAAAGTAAGGATGAGCAATTGGAGAAACAAGGAAAAAGTGACAGATAGAAAAAGTGTGGCAAAAAATAGTGAACACTGACAGGGTTTTCATAAAGACAGTAAAACGTGGGGCTCCAGGGAGTGATGCTCTGAGCCTGGGCTCCTAGATCAGGATCGTAGCCTCACAGGGGCAGGCTGGATCATCATCAGTCACTCTGTCTTTCTATCCCATATTATCCACTATTGTTGCCCGATCTGTCATTGTGTGGTCACAAAGCTGTGGATATTTAAGAAAGACCAATCTGTACTACCTAACCTAAAGTAATTAGCATTTTTTGTAGAGCATTGAGCAACATTAGCATTCACTAGAAGTCAGTAATAAATGTTAGTACAATATTCCTCCTCCTTTTAGCATGTGTATCAGAGCTTTTTCACTAAAAGCACTGCCAGTGTTCAGAAAGGATGCTGATAAGAGTGGTGTGAGTGAACCAGAACAGTAAGGTTTGGGGCTGTAAAACCAAAACAATGATCTGAAAGATGCTAAAATAGCTCTGTAAAGTTGTGTAGTAGTAGTAGTAGTAAGTTCTCTATGGGTTCACTAAACTGAAATTGACTTTTTTAGGCATTATATAGTGTGCAAAATAACACACAGCACATCATCCCTTTTCTTGTTTTCAGATTAATTGCCATAGAATCCTCGAATCCTCTGTAGGAATCATCTTCAGTCTTGTTGCCTTTGCTGCCTCCATTAATCATACAGTGTTTACTTTCTGACAGGCCGTGTACAGTTAAGGTGCTCTGTCCAGTCTCAAACCAATAAACCCAGAAGCACCAGGGAATGGAAGCTCACATAATGAGAAGCAATGTTGGTTTGTATCATTTCTTCACATTAGGTGGAAGCGGCCACGGACTCTGAATCTGAAAGCAAAGGTTCCCGGGAGTACCACTCTGTGGGGATCCAGGTGGAGGACAACAAGAAAGGGTGAGATAATGGTTCTGGGATTTTGAGCTCATTAAGTCCTCAATCTGTGATGTTTGCTCTCTGTCATTATTTGCTATGCAAGTGTGGCCTGTGTGCATGAATGTGTTTGCATTCATGTTTGTTTTTCTACCTCAGACAGGGCAGGTTCAAACGCTCCAACAGTGTAACTGCAGCTGTGCAGGCTGACATGGAGCTGGAGGGCTTCCCTACCATGGAGGACAAGGGCCTGCAGTTCGGTGGGGGCTTCCAGCGTCACTCAGAGCCCAGCACGCCCACCCAGTACGGGGCAGTTCGAACAGTACGTACCCAGGGGCTCTTCAGCTATCGCGAGGATTACCGTACCCCTGCAGAACCCCCCAGCCCCAGGGAGACCACCAGTGAGACCCCCTGGCAGCTGGAACCCCCCTCCCCACGGGAGATCACGGCCACGTCGGGGGAGTCTGGCAGGGCATCCCCCTCTCTGAGGAGGGATGGGAGCTGGTTCATGCAACTGCTTCACACAGAGACCAAGAGGATTGAAGGCTGGTGTAAGGAGATGGAGGCAGAAGCTGAAGAGAATGACCTGTCAGAGGACAGTGAGTGTTAAAGCTTCGTATATGTCTTTTTGGATGCTTTTGTGCAGGCAGATTGAAAGATGGATCCACTTACAGTAATGTACTGAAGGCTACTGAATATATTGCACTGCACTGTATTCCTTGTACTTGATGCTGTGTGTGTGTGTGTGTGTGTGTGTGTGTGTGTGTGTGTGTGTGTGTGTGTGTGGTGTGTGTGTGTGTGTGTGTGTGTGTGTGTGTGTGTTTTTCAGTCCTAGGTAAAATCCGAAGTGCAGTAGGAAGCGCTCAGCTGCTCATGTCTCAGAAATTCCAGCAGTTCTACTGGCTGTGTCAGCAGAACCTGGTAAGAAACCCATCAAAGAGTCGCTGTGTGTGCGTGCGTGCATGCGTGGGTAGGTGTGTGTTCTTTAAGCTATATATATGCACAAATCAGAAAACATCACAACTGAATTTTAATTTAGCGGAGAAAAAAAAATGGAAAAAATCCAAAGTCCAAAGTCCCAAACTCTGGCTGCACTGTGAAATTAACATTAGAAACAGTTCCACACTCCTTTATGTGCCCTCACAACTTTTGTTTTCCAACCTTTAATACACATTTAATGCTTTAGCCGGCACTAACAAGCCAACCAAAGCTCCCTGAATATCTCTGATTCTGAAAAGCTACGCTGAGAATCAATAGCTACATAGCACATATATATCTGTGACCTCAATATTTTGAAAAGAACGGGTGTATTTTCAGTGATGCAGCTTTGCTCTGAGAAGAGAAGTACAGAAGGCTGAGCCAAACTTGGGTGTAGACCTACATATCCAGACACCAGCCGCTCTGTTGATCCTTCAGTGCAGGGACACACACAGCGTCAAAGATTTCTGCCTCATATTTTTCTTGCACTGTTCACAACTTGTTTTATTGATCTGAGCAAGTATGCAATATTTTAAATGAAGTTGGTGCAGAGTTATAAGAGATAATGTTGCTGCTTGCTTTGCAATGTGCAGCAGACACTGCTCATATTGAAGGAGTGGGAATTGCACAGGGATTAGACACCAGCCTTTTAGAACAAGTCAAGTACTTTGTCCCACTGAAGAAGAAAGTATTATGCAGGTTTACTTAAAAACTTAGAAAGCTGCAGCATTTCTCACCATGACAAATGCACATGGAACGATATTAACTTCATACTTTTTCTTCGTTTGTTAAATAAATGCCCACAGATTAGAAGCTTGCAAAGATGTCTTATTTCTCTCTACCTGGGTCAACTTTCACAAAGCTTGATTTAAACATGCTCTGAATGAGAGACAGTGTGCTTCCTTGGGAGGAGCTCCAGGATTAAAAGCACACACTAACACAGCCAGGGCTTAAAACTCACTGACTCCTTCTAAATCTGACAGCTCTGGATGTTTGAAGCCTTAAGACTTCTGAGACAGTTTGCAGAACATCGTAAGTTCAGGGGTCAGAATACAGCTGATGAAGTGCTGAGGCACTCCCTCAGTAATAATAGATAACAGAAATGTGCTCTGTTCCCAGCTTACCTTACATGATAATACTATGATATTTCAAATCTGGAGTAATTCTGATAAAGTTGTTTGGCTGTTTATAGGCGAATTATACTAATAATCATAATATTAGATAAATATCAAAGTAAAACTTTGTCTGTATATAATATTATGCAAATTTAAGATTTGAGTCAGCCCAAATTAGATTTAATTTTTTTAAATAACCATAAAGTAAAATTAGGTTACTGCAAACTTTGCTCTCAGTATCACAGACACAGTTTAATAAACTGTTGCGCAATTTGGCTAAAGTCATCTGATTTAATGATTTGTAACTTAAACTAAATCATTCACATTTTTTTCCTATATACAGTATATTTCTTTTCAAAACATGGTAGTGTGGCAGGACATGATGCCGTAACGCAGAGAGAACCACTGAAAACCAAAATGATAGACATAATAGCTCACCTATAAATGTGGCTCACCTATAAATGTAGCATAGAAAATACAAGGCACTGTCATGATACTGTAAATCTATTGGACCTTCAGACAGCAGCACCCTTCACCAGCCACTTAATCTAAACGCCATGAGTGTGTGGGAATGCCTCAGTGGGGTTAACAAGTCACATCACATCTTAAATTTCAGATTCTGCTGGCTTGAGAAAACTGAAACAGTAGGCTGACTTAAACAATGTCAAGAATAAATATGTGCAACCCCTTTACTCGCAAATTGCTATAGCAACCATGCTATTTGTAAACAATATGCAACATACCTTTTTGTAGCATACATTCCTAAGACACAAGCCCTATATTGCGTCTAATTTTGAAGAACAATTACAACTACGATTAGTTTATCATCAAAGCACTGTGTGTAAGGACAGTATACAGTAGGTGCATGCAAGAGATCGGTGTAAATTAAAAAAAAAAAAAAACACTTGGAAGCCAACTGAATCCAGAAGTCTGAAAGATTTAAATAACAATAACTTTAATTTATCTGGAATCATGAACAACTTTAGAATAAACAATTTTCTTTTATTCAATGTTGCCTCTTATATCCATAGTCCATACAAAAGCCTCCCCCCACCCTAATTGATTGATTGATACCATGAATCCATCCAGCAACAGCAGGAAAGTGGCTCTGCAGAGAACTTAAAATTGTTCTAGATAGATAGATAATAGATAGATAGATAGATAG
>NC_045752.1:12922334-12925057 GCF_008692095.1 Etheostoma spectabile | reverse complement strand
AGATAGATAGATAGATAGATAGATAGATAGATCTGAATGTTTATAGATTTATATATCTTTTTTGTGCATGTTATAGGTTTACAAAAGGAAAAAGGCCCAACGTCCACCCCAAAGGAACTTTCGATCTTCCAGAGAAAACACTGTTGTAATACATTATAACACATGTATAATGCTTGCCTAGCTGCTAGCATAGCACGCCCCCTTGTGCTCTGCAACTGAGAAGCTACTTACTGTGGATGTGCGACTCTCAACAAAGATGGTACAGAAGTGAGATGCCTCACTCTGTTGCTTTAACAAAGAGCTCAACAACATTAATTAAACCACATAAACCTATTCTGGTACAACCTCCAAATACAATTAGGAACCTGAAAATAAGCATAATATGAGCACTTCAATGTTTCGATGTAAATGTGTGTAATGTGTGAATCACAGACTGTGATTCACAATAAAATCTATAAGAAATCTATAAGAAAGATGCATTGGAAATTTGGCAAGGGAACCCACTGCTCAAATTTATTATTTCTGATCTCAATAATGGAAATAAGACAGGATTGGTCTCCATCACAAGTTGATATCCCTTTTTTAACCAAAATCCCACAAACTGTCATTCATGCCGGTTGTAATGAGTGAAAAGGACATCTAGTGGAGCTAAGCTGAAGTACAGTAACTAGTGTGGTCATGACTCGTTTGCACGTTCGTACAGTGTGTATGTGTGTGCAAGCGTAGCAGTGCTTATTATCTGGCACTGAACCAACCATCTGGCTCTTTATTAAATGTCACCATAGACTTTAATGTTATCTTTACCACTTCTCACCTGCGTCCGTCATAGGACCCCAGTGCCATGCCGCGGCCCACCTCTCAGGACCTGGCTGGGTTCTGGGACCTACTGCAGCTCTCCATCGATGACGTCACCATGAAGTTTGACCAGCTGCAGCAGATCAAGAACAACAACTGGAGGCCAGTAGAAAGCCCAGAGAAAAAGGTGAGGGTTCCCCTTGTTACTGTTAGCCATTAACCCAGACAGCCTGAAGATATTACCTGATATTTTGTTGCCTGTATTTTATATACTGTTTCTGATAAAACAAAGACTGGGACTGATTCAAAACAGGTAGACATAAGAAACATTTTTGATTAGGGGATGTACAAAATTATTAGCAGAGGGGAACAGACTTTTTCCTTTTTTAGAGGGAAAAAATACACACATCATGTGCAATTCAATGTCTATATGAATCCTAAACCGCAGATTGGTTTCTGATACAGATTCAAACATGCCAACAGGGCTGCATCATGTTTTTTGTACCAACCCAAGATTAACAAACATCTTGTAATGTTCCTCTCTTCTTCCTAAAGCCTCCGACCCCTGTACCAAAGAAGACAGTTCGACAGAGGAGCATGGTGACGAGAGAGAAATCCCTAGACCTACCAGACAGGGGGCGGCAGGAGGCCCGTCGGCGGCTAATGGCAGCCAAGCGGGCAGCCTCCTTCCGGCAGAACTCAGCCTCGGAGCGAGCTGACAGCATCGAGATCTATATTCCCGAGGCTCAGACTAGACTTTGAGAAGATAGGGTCTGGGGCCAACAAGTCTCCCTGCTCCCACGTTCAAACAACTTTAAAACTAGCCTTTTTTCTAGACTGCTACTCTCTCTACTCTTCCTTTATTCATCTGTTGTCTGATCTCAATAGCCATCCTCAGTGCCCATCGCCAACACCATTGGTCTGTAGGATGTGCCAAGCCTCTTCTCCCATTGCCAGAATAAGTGTTAGCAGAAATGTATGTCTGACATGGGTTGATTGGGGTTTTCCTTGGTTTGCTGGTGATCATTATACCCAGCCTACAAGCTCTCTCTCATCCAATGTCCTGGATGGGTACGTCTGTAGTTTTTCAGCATTTGCAAAGTGCCATTTAAAAAGTGCAGCTTTGAAAACCTACCAGCAACCAGGCCTTTGAGCTAAAAAGAGAGAAATTCTGTTTATTTCTAGTTGTTCATATATGGTCAAAGTTAATAATAATCTTTCAGTATTTTACAATAATTTAAGGTTACATTATGACTCTTTTTGTTTCTCTGGTCTTTTTTGGGGTAAATGTTAATTACAAGCTAAATATCACAAAATTGTTTAAGTTAAAAAACTTTTGAAAAGTGCCAATGCTTGAAATACCTCAACTATGTGCATGTGGCACTGATCACCCATTCAAGATTATTCAGGCAGCCCTTATAAGCTCTGGACTGGTCGGTGGTGAAGAAATGCAGTTTTCTACTCAATCTTGTTGTAGTCAATTGTTTTTCTTGCGTCTGGATTGGTGGAAGAATGACATTTGTCAGCTCATTAACATGCACATGTCAAATAACTTTCCTACATTATATCTTATGTTCCTGTTGCCAACTTTCCAATATTGACATTTACTTGAAGCTGAAAACATGCAAGTCTTGTGCCAACATTTTCACCATGTTAATGCAGTAGAAAGTACTATGAAGGTTTATGTAACTCCTTAGATCAAAATGTGTAGACAAATGCACTTATGCACTTAATACAATTCTCTCTATTTCCAAGGGAAATGTACATACCCAAGTTCACAATAGTACTGTTGTATTTTTGAATTGTGGGCGGGAAGAATATTCATTGTGTATATATTTCTCCCTCATGTTATTGCCTGTCCTCTCTATTGCTATTGACAAATCTAGATTTGTTGCATACATACAGTGGCTTGATCACACACACACACA
>NC_045752.1:12902390-12922324 GCF_008692095.1 Etheostoma spectabile | reverse complement strand
CACACACACACACATACAGACAAAACCATACTGCTGGGGTTTTAATTCAGCAGTGAATAAACTTCTCTCAGGCCCTTTCAAGTAGCGCCCTCAGCCACAGTTAATGAGGAGTTATAGAAAAACTGCCAAGACATAAACAAAATTTCTGCATACTAGTTTCATTAATCCAAGAAATGATTAGTAATCTTCACATTTCTTGAAAAGTTATGTGTTGTTCAAAGTCTCTTACTGCATTCACTCCCTTTAGGAAAGGCTGGGAAATAATTAAACAAAAGTGGGGCAAATGCATTCCAGAGGGATGCAAGCAGCAAGTCCCACATAACTACACTTTGCAAGTCTGTTGAAAGGTAGTCTCACTTTGTCAGACCTTCCTCTACAGCGCTGAGGAGGAGGGCCTGGCTAGACCCCGCAGCATTCTGGGATGGGAGAAAAACAAGCTCTGGTTTATTGGCATTTCTTTAAACCAATCACAATCATTATGGGCGGTGCCAAGCGCCGGACAGAGCCCCGGTGCCACTGCAAAATAGCCTCAGGAAGAAACTTGTTTTGGTGGAACATGTATGTGTTCAAAAGTTGTGTTAGTCTTGCAACAGAAATGTCAGATTGGACAGATAGTCTGGCTGTCTGGATTTACCCTGCAGAGATCTAAGGAGCAGTTAGCCATAGTCCTTGGAGTTTAAAACACAAAGAAAGCAGAAGGTAAAAAATATACAGGCGAAAAGAGCAACATCCAACTGAATTTTTGGCGGCACCAGAGCAATTTCGGAAGTGGAACGTCGTAGATATCAAGTAGTTGAAAGAAAATACATGAGAAATAAGATAATAACTCTCTGTGGCTTTGCAGGCCATTGTGTGATGGTTTTTAGCTAGATATTAATATTTGCCTTTGATTCCCATCACCATGTTGAGATGTACCAATTGCACCAGCTCTTCATCAGTTTAGCTTTCTTATAACACAGGTGTTTATTAATGCTAATTGGAGAGTTCCACATTGCATTAAAATGGGTCGACCACTCAAACATATTCTGCAGATTACTTATTAAATACTTAGACATGCCACCAGCCAGGGGTTACTGTTACCTAGCTAACTGACAAAAAATAATGTTAGCTTGCTCCGAGGAGATTGAGGAGTTCATATGAAATATGATTGACATATCTGACCTGACACTGGATCAAATTGTCTTTAAATAATGACGTAACCTGTAAAGATTTGAATTAAATTTTGTGAAAATAACACAACACACCTCAATTGTATAAAGGTATGCTAATAATGTAGCGTAATCAGATATTTCCAGCTCTTTTGAAACTGCACGAATACTGCTAACTGTGAAATGCATATTTCTTATTTGAATTACTTAATGCTAGCACAAGAAAAACAAGTTTTTGTGGTGCAACCCCCTTTAGGCAATCACTTGTTTGAAATTAGATAGTAAGAACTTAAGAAGGACTTCACACACAAACTTAGCGATAGATTCACGAATAGCTGGTGCAACCGAATCATGGTACTTGATGTGAAAGTGGAAAACGTTATGGGGCCTTGGATAAGAGTCTCTAGTGTTTATCAAATTTACTTCCAGATAATTATAAGTTAAATTCTCATGGAGATAAACTAATCTTGAGCAAAAGCTAAAATTCTGCTGCTTTTTATTATCAGTCGTGCCAGAAACGTCTTAATTTTGTTACCAATGTTATATTCAAATCACTGATTTAAAAAAATGAAATCTATTGGGAAAAAGTTGGATGATAAACCAACTAAATGGTGCTGCTTTTTATTTAATAAATACAGTACTAGATAAACAATCAATGCGCTGTCACAAACAATCAATGCAACACAATGTGCGGTCAGCTGATCAATACATCACATAAAAATCTATTTTTATGACTTTTTGGTTGAGTGATTGTCTCTGTGGGTTGGACCAGAGAGATTTATCATATGACAACACATTTCTTTGGATTTGAATATGTTGTGTGTGTTTTGTTAATATGTGTGTGTGTGTGTGTTTGTCTTGTTTTTGTAGCGAAGTGCTGACCCATTCAGAAAAGAGAGGGTGGATCTGAGGTCAGTGTGGCCAGATTTCCCTATCACAATCCTGTGGCCTGACCTGCATGTCTCTCACACACACCCAGTACTCATTGTCCCTAAGTTATTAGCACTCTGTTGAAAAATAATTTGGATACCATGTCATAGTATATAATTTACTTTTTTGTGCTATAGATTGTATTTTTGATTCTTATTGAATTTAGACTCACAACCCATTATGACTCCAAGTACAGATGTGTTTTCCTAGTTTCCAGTTTCAAACCAACCTTTCACGGTATTATAATGCATCAAGCACTGTTTAGTTGTCATAAATTATTGTAGCAGAGCTCAGACAATACATTTCATTGAGCTAAGAAGTGTTTTCAGTCCTACAAATGAAAAAAGTAACCAAAGTCAGCGGTAGAGTGACAGTGTTTTAAACATGCAGTGCAATACTTCAGCGAAGATTAAAGAATGGGCTTTTAAAAACCCAAGGCTGACATTACACATCTTCCTTGAATATACACCCATCTATAGTTTTGCAGTTTTTTTCATTGCAGGGGTAGGGACCTTTAACAGTATGACAGTGGGTCTCTGGAAAGCATCTGGGTGTGTGATTCCAGGCGATTGGCAGAGCAGAGACGTTCCCCTGCTGTTGCCACAGTGGCAGGCAGACGGGACAGAGACAGACCCGGCCTGACATATGCTGGCTTAGAGGAGACGAGAGCTCCGCATTGAGCCCCAAACTGCTGGTGTTGTATACTGTTGTGAAGCTGGAAGGCTGTTCTGTGAGGATCGCTAGGCACTGTGCTGGGTATTTTTCAGCCTGCCTTTGACTAAGCAAAGCAGCTTATGTAAGATTTCAGGTCCTTGGTGAGATCAAGTAAATAGCCTCCAAGGCCCTTCAAAGCTTGCGTTGATAAATGTATCGCTGAATAGTGGCCTACGCTGTAGAACATAAGTATCAGCACTACACATATTTCTATCAATCTGTGCTCGAATAGTTTTCACTGAAGGCTGTCTATTGAAACACCAGAGGAGTTTATGCAAATTTAACAGGGCTGTGAAATAAATTAAGTGTATCCACACTCTTGGTTCAGTTTAAAGGAAATGTCTTGGTCCTCTGAAAAGCATCCAACATAGTTGCAATGAGACAAAACCATTTTTGAAACCATGAAACAGACTTTAGTCAATTTACAGTTAGAGGAAAAAAGTGGGCTTGTAGAAAGCATACATTTAGTTTGAGAACTTAAATTATCACCTTATTACTCCTGAGACTCCTTTGGTCATTTTCAAAACTATGAACAAATCTCTCTGCTGTAATGGCTGGGTTGAGTTTATCTCATACTGAAAGTCATTTATCATCTATGAAAGTTTTTTTACCCTCCTTTTCATCCAAATAGGTATAATAGTAGGTACATATAGGTACGACTTCTATAAAGGGCCTCCTGTTACGAAGTGATCTTGTTTTTCCTTATTTCAGTTGGTGTTTTACGTTGGATCTCTTTGGTTGTGTGGGTTGCATGTGATACTGTGAACACTGGAGGATTCAATGGTGATTGTGATTCAAATGTAGTGAAATTATGGTTATGTAACAGCTAGTCACCCACCAAAATCTTGTAAAAACCCCAAGGGCAAAAAAGTGCACCAGTGTCACATTAAATGTCAACGAGGGCAGCAATTAAGTACAAGTGCCATCTTTTCTGACTTGTTCAGCATACTGTAAAATCATTACTCTACACGTTTTCCTTCATCAATTTTATGTAAGCAAATCATTCCTGCCATCACCTTCCTTTCAACATTTTCAATCAATCACATATTTCTATCATTTTAGCTCGTATCTCGACATCTGTGGCTTTACTTCTGGTACGAGTGTCTACTGTCTGCTTTTAATTCTGGAACCCTTGATGTGGAACATTTCAAGGAGACTTTTCATGCCGTGGAAAGAGCATCAGACTTAGATAGGCTGATACAACACTTCCTGGAAAATGGAATGTGAAACCACTCTGTAATTTAAATGAAAAAGGTAGACGTTTAGCTAAAACTATTTTCATCTCTTGTATATCATATCTATAGTGAGGATGAATATAATGCCAAATATTCATTATTTGTAAAGAAATATATATATATAGATATATAAATATATAATATATGCTTCATTGAAACAACTATTTTCTGCATTTGCTTATGTTTTATTGTCATTTTTACTTTGTTACGGTTATTTTATAAGCTGATATGATGGCATGCGAAATACTGATTGAATGTAGGCTTATTTATAATTTTGTTTTTATGACACTGTCCCACTGATATGTTATGTATTTAATTTAAGTCAATTGCATTTCTCAATGTGTGCTATTTCAGTGCAAGTTAACGTATCATTGGGTTATTTATGTATTATTTGAGTAGTTTGCGAGAACGTTTCCTTCCATTCTTTCATAGCTGAGCTATTGAAAGATGTTTGCCTCTTTGAGTAGTTTGGTCATTGCTGAGGTCATCCAGTGTAAATAATTCTGCAATTAAATTTTCGAAGAAAAAGTTTGGAAAGGTTTGTGTGGTGCCTGTTTACTTTAAAACAATACATTATTTAGCTAACCAATGCTTGTCATTATGACAATAGTATTCTTGATGCTGCTCACAGGGGTAACCTCAATGAATTTATCAAACTGTTCATATCTGTATTCATGCAGCAAACAGAAAAGATATAAAGTTGGTCAGCTTGGAATCTTCTGGTGAAGAAAAAACTGCATTTATCCAGTGATTTGGCATTTATATCATGAATATGACATCACTAAGTATTTATTTATTTTTCATATATATAGACCATAAAGAGAGTTCACTCACTTTTAACTGTGATCCCTCACATTAGAACAAAATATCGAATACAAATATTCAGATCAGATCCTCCCAATTAAATAATAACATTGTTAAAAAACATTTCAATAGGGTTAAAATGCAGCACCGTGATTCAAATCTGACAGTGTTTGTCTGAGTAGATAAGATTCATATGAGAATATGGCCTAAGTAGCAAATATCTTAATGATCAAGACATCTAAAGAATTGGTTTTGAATAGTCTTTGACAATATATTTCATAAACACTGTATCAGTATTGATTTCATTTGGCAGCATTACATAATTGGTGTCGCAGACAAAATAACCATGCAAGGTGTCAATTTCACTGCAGATTTCCTTTCAGTATCTAAGTCCTGTTGTCATTAAGTACTCGGTTTGAGAATGATATCATCGTAGATACTTAATATTTACACTGGTTACACAGGTTGAAGGTGTTTGCAAGAATTTTATGATTGCAAACCACTTCTAAATCATTAGTCCAAGACCCTGTACATATGTGTTTTCAAACATTCTAGCTAATTAGGCCTCTTCTCAGGTTTAAGTATTTATTAATGCATTATTTCGACCCAACAAGGTCTTACTCAGGCAAAGAAAAACTATTTATCCCACTCTAAAGCAGACAGACGAGTCAGGGAGATGTCAATCCTTCAGTATATTGATAATATTAATTGATTCAGTTAAACATCAGGTAAACATCCAACTGGTTTTAAATGTTCTTGTAGTTAAATATCCAAATTGCCAATGTCTGAAACATAGCCATTCAGAATTCTTTAATTACCTGGGGTTAGGTGATTTCCATTAAAAACTTTACAGCACTCAACCCCTTGACCTCTGTCAAACAATCTCAAATATGCAAGGCAAGATCACCCCCTGTTGGACAAAAAGAGAAACCCATGCGTGATTTAACAGTTGGATTTCTGGGCACACCTTTCTTCATTTATAAAGATTGAATTTGATTTTAATATTTGATCAGATGCATTGCTGGGATGATTATGACATGATCTATCTCAAAGTAGTGAAGTCAAAGGCGTGTAGCCACTCCTGCAGGCCAGACGCTTTTATCGGATGGTCTGTGGAGTGGTTGGGCAGATTGTGCATCAAGCAGTCTCACGTTGCCCGACCTACCTCCACAGCACTATGCATCAAGTAAAAACCAAGCACCACACAACATGTCCTTGGTCCCAGATCATTTGTGAGTGGAAAATGCATGTTGTGTCTCTGTTGGTTTCCTCCAACACATATGTGGTTATCTGTCTGTGTGAATGTGTGTTATCACAATGGTAACCTGCCAAGGGAGGACCTTGCTTGTTGCTACGAGTATGCAAGGGTACACCGCACCATTTCCTGCAACCCTGTACATAAAAATCAGGAACCATAAAAATGGAAATTTAATCTAGGTTGTTTTCCCATACCATAACAACTACTAAAACAATTAAATCCTCTGATTTTATTTTTTTCCCTTTCATATCTATTGATTTTATTTTTACACTGTATTATGGTAGCTATATATAATCATATATGTGTGCTAAATGTAGTAATGCAGCAACTACAACAGTTACATATTTAACCATTTCCATTGTACCATACAAGTTTTCCTAAAAGCAAAAAAAATACACAACCATATAGGGTACAGTGGGTACTAACCGGGCAGGTCTTTGCACTTGTATAATCTGTTCCTCTTTGTTTTGTGTATGTATGGTGCATATTTGAAACTATGTAGATTAATGTTTGTTTTAATGGAACGCCCTAACCAACGAGCCAGCAAATAACCAATAGGATGGGGTGTTACCACAGATCAGAGCGGAATGGACCAATGGGACGTCAGTAAGTGTGAAGTCGGCGTCACTTCCTGTTTGAAGATCATATGACCAAATTGAAGTCGTATGATCAACCGTCTCTGGTATGATGTGAATTGTAATCAAACCGCTGTCTGCATTAACAGAACCCCAGGACACCGTGTTCAGGAAACTCTTCTCTGCGGTATGTATGAAAAATATGTCCGCTAACTATGTTGTGGTAAGTAAGAATGACTGCTTTAGACGTCTTAGTGTTACTTTGAGTCGGTTAACTTTTTGTCGTCGGGGTTGTTTTCCTAATTTCTTTTTATATGGTACTGCCCTTAAAGTGTGTGATGAGATTAAATATCTTGGCCATCATATTGTAAATGATTTATCAGATGATAAGCACATTAACAAGATATACTGTAGGCTAATGTGCTTGCACGGAAGTTTGGCATGTGTTCTGCTAATGTTAAAGCGTAACTAAAATGTCTTTTGCTCAGACATGTCCAATTTTTACGTACGTACTGTCCGGGGGGGGGGGGGGTTATAAATTCATGAAAATGTCCGGTTTTCATTGTTTTTCATGGAACCATAAGCGTGTACTTAAATTGTCTGGCGCTTTGCACTCAATACTACGGTACTTTGTTGCGTGACGTAATTCATAGAGGCTGCCTCTGCGACGGGCACATACAGGGGCCAAATTGTTCAACGAATATATAACAATGTAAAAATGATTCAAGCTTTAGCCCACAATGATTTTAGCCCTGTCATCTAGACTGTGGAGACATTGTCCTTCCTGTTTGTATATTGCAGGTGAAGGTTGTTGACCTTTTATTAATGTATATGAATTGTACTGTATATTTATTGCAATGATTTAATGTAGTTTGAACCTTCCATGTGTCTCTTGAATAAAGTTATTATTATTATTATTATTATTATTATTATTATTATTATATGTAGGCTAACTTTACAAAGGTTCCTGTAGCTAGGTTGAGGTTGAAACTTGACCATGACTTAAACATAAAGCTAGCATTAAATGGATAAAAAAATCAATCTTTTTTTCACAGAGTTAGAAGAAAAGGGTCAGACTCAAGGTCATTAGCAGTTTTTTTTTTAGTTAAACGTGGAATATGGAGCCTAGGTAAATCAGCCGTTTGTTCATAGCAATTGTGACATATTTGATTTGTGTTAAGTGAATAATGTGCTGTCTGTCTTTACTTTGGCAGCTTTCGTTTATTTTGTAGGTGACCCACCCAGCATGAACCGACCAGCCCCCGCTCACAGCCCCACCTGCAGCTGAGTCTCTCCTGAGCCTGAGCTCCAGTGACCTTCCTCAAACACCATGGATCCTGGCCAGCAGACCAGCTCTCTTCCCCAGTCCTGTGCAGAGGACTTTTCATGGGACCACCGCCTTTATCTTACTTGCCTGGGCTTTGCCTTCTATGCAGGGATATTCCTCTTTTCCCACCTCCTGTCTGTGGCATTGTCTCACACCTACAACTCCCTGATAGCTAAAGAGAAGGTTTTCTGGAACCTCGCAGCAACTCGGGCAGTGTTTGGCATCCAGGGTACTATAGTAGGTCTCCGAGCCCTGACTGAGGACTCTGCTTTAACCAGAGACAAAGTGAGGGGACAAGAAGACTGGTCGTGGTTCAATGTCCTCACAGCCACAGGTTTCTTTGTGTTTGAAAATGTAGCACTTCACACCTCCAGTGTGGTGTTTCGGTCATTTGACCTCCCACTGGCGACGCACCATTTCTTTGCTCTGTCCGGATATGTAGGAGCCTTGGTGTGTGATTCCATGGGCCACTTCCTGCCAATGGTGACACTGCTGCTAGAGATGAGCACGCCATTCACCTGTATGTCCTGGATGTTGCTGAAGGTGTGTTGAGTTAAACTAACTGTAATCACACATGGCTTCTTTCCCTCATCACATTTGAGCAGTAATTGCAACTACCAAGTTATTGTTTGGTATGAACATTTATTTCACCTGAGTTCCAAAGGCTCCAGTTGCATCTGATGCTGATGCTTTTCTTACAGATTCTTGTTAACTACCCTATAAATTACTGGAGGTGTCATAAGATTTTAGTTCCTCTTTCATCTTGTCAACATATACACATTAACATTCTTAGAAAGGGGAAGTTCTATAAAAAAAGATTGAGCCAGTACCTAAACTTTCTCTGTTCCTCCTACCCACAGATTTTACTTCTTTTATAGTAAAAAGCGAGAAATATGTGTCCCAGTCCTTAGTATAATTTTCTTTCTCCACCTTTCTTCCTCCCTGACAGGCTGGCTGGGCACGCACCCTGTTTTGGAGAGCCAACCAGTGGGTGATGATCCACACATTTCACTGTCGCATGGTGCTCACTTACTACATGTGGTGGGTAAGCCTTACCCACTGGGAAGAGCTCAGCACCCATGTGGTCCTTTTCCCGCGCTTGGTCTTCTTCACTGGCCTCGCTCTACTAACGTGTGTCCTCAACCCCATCTGGACGTACAAGAAGACCTTGCAGCTGCTTAATCCTGTGGACTGGAACTTTGGAAACAAGCCGGCACCCCTAAACAGTGCCGCAGAGGGTCACTCCGAGGTTTCTGTCAAACCCCACACCAGCTGAGGCGTACCAAAGAAGGCACTTCCTATCACAGGAGGCCGTATTTTTGAAAACTTTTTTTTTTTATTTTTTATATTAGATCATGCATGAAATGACTTTTAGAGGCATGATAGTAAGAAAGGTGTTTTTTAAGATTTTTCTATTATGCTACTTGGTTTACACATTAAGACCCTTGTGCTAAAAGTGAACTTTGCTATTCAAAAAAGACCAGCAACAGGTAAATCCTGACTGTACAATATTGATCAAGTGTGTTACATTGTCTAACCTTCACACTTTACTTTCAGGCTGTTTTTAGGTTTGTTTGTTTTTCTTTTTCCAGAGGTCAGAATATAGATTTCCCATCTGGGTATCTTAGCTTTTAATAGGTAGATGTGGTTGTGTAGAACAGTGAAATGAGGGCCTGCTTGTTTTTATCACTTGCAGGACACTGTGCAGTAAAATACATATGTATCATACACTGTATTATACCACAGTATCATGAGCTTCCCATAACGTTAGTCATTGGAGCTATTGCATATTAAGTGGAAAATTGGTTCAGTTCATTCATGAGTCACATTGATGTTTTTGGACTGTGAATCCTCTCTCAGTAGAATGGGAAATATTTATCATGGTCATGAAAGAAGAGGTTTTTAACACAATCGTCTTTATTTGTGGGAGAACATGCAGGACTGGTCCGCACCACAAAGGCTCTATTGTCTACAATGGAGAGGTAATGTGGCAAAACTGAAGCAGTATTGATACACATTAACAAAGCAACAGGTTGAACACGATGGTGTTGTTTTTGTATTATTAGTATAATAACGTTATTTATAATTACGCAACCTCAGAATTTCACTAACATTTTAGTTTTGTGTTTTGCACACAATGGCTTCATTGTACAGGAAGCCGTGGGCTTGTGTGTTGGGTTTGTCCATTGTTATGTGTCTTGCATCAGAGTTTTGGTTTGTTACTCTGATGCAAACTTACAATTTCTCACATTTCTCAGTGTTTTGTCTGCTACAGCACTATTACTGTAGCTCATATGACGGACTCAAAAGTATAAAGCTAGGTTTTATTCATCTACATAACTGTAACCTGCCTCACGAAACAGATGACTGAGATGACGCTACACTTTGTTCCGTTGAGTGGATTGTTTTATACTTTTTTGTACGTCTTACAACCTCAGCAACTGAATCAACGTGGATAAGTTCAGAGCAAAATGTATTAATAACATAAGTACTTTCTTTTGTAAACAGATATGACAATATTTTCTCACTAACTGTACATGTGGTCTAATTTATTAGTAAAAAAAAAAACAATATCAGACACTGTCGAATTTTTACTTTATTTAATTTGTCTAACGACATAGAAGTAACATTATGGGATGGGTGGAGGATTCCCTGTAAGACCTAAGGTTTAACATCTTGTGTGTGTAACCATTAATGTAATTTAGTTTGAGTCACAAAATAAAATGTTGGCTCATACAGTTTTGTGTCCCTTGGTTTTGTTTATTTCTCATCTCTTAAAACTGTGCCATAAAGCATCTGCCTGTAGATGGCAGAATAGGAGTCATTATCTCGTTAGTATGGTGTGCTAGTTTTTCTCAGTTGACCAGACATCTCTGAGTTTGACACCTTTTCCCAGTCCATACTTTATTGTCCCTAACAGGTCAACACAGCTTGGTATGAAGAGGTTTATTTTATTTGTTTTAATTGTTAAATCCAAGTAATGATATGAAAACGTACATAGAGATATTTGTTTTTGTGTGCAGCGTTAGGAGAAGAAAAACATCAATAAAATGCAGTTGGTATGGAAAAGGTAATTTGCTGTAGAAGTGTGTGTGACCTGTTAACTTTAAACATGCTTACATTGTGCCAAGATCTTTTTTTTTTAATTGTAGCTTTTATTAAAAGTAGCACTTTTTGTGAAATGTTTAGTGTAGGTTTGGAGGAGATGGGTAAGTCCTTAAATGTGATATTCATTTGTTATAGTGATAGTTTTGTTATAGTTTAGTTTCCATTCATAATTCATAAGAAAACGCAAAAAGTTGTTGGTTTGTTTATTTGCAAGACACTAATGTATCAAAACTTCTACTTCATCTCCGGACAGCTGTTTCGAAGAGCGCCACCTCACAAGTGACGTGTGCAGAAGGTAGTTTGGAACTCCTGTAAGATCCCGAGCCGATCCTACCGGAGAAGACGTCGGAAGCTTGATTGGCGTGCTGTACAGCCAATCACAATATGCCCAAGTCGAGTCGTCGGCGAATCAGCTACTTAGAGGAGGTAAAGGATTTTCATGGCTGGAGTCAGCTTTGCATCGAAGAGAGTTTAGTTTAAAAAAAGGACACTGGGCCAACACTGGATGTTTTAAATTGTGTTGAAGTCAGAAATGCATTACGTTTAACACTTGTACGGCGTTACTCCGAAGGGATAAGGTTATTTTTATGGGGGAAAGTCATACAATGGTAAGTTGAGGACATTTTTCTAAGTTTCTGATAAAGTTTTAGATACCCCTAACACATCTGGTTTGCTAACTGTTAGTTCAGGTTATCAGTTACGTTAGGCTAAATATTTGATATTATAAGTAATGTAAATTACTTCTTTTGTGTATTACGGGGACTTACGTGTATCTATGTTTTTGAAAAAAAGTGCATCGGGAGATGGCTATAACGTGGCGCCCCACTTTGCCAAGTTGTGACTGTCACTAGGCTACCATAGCAGACACCATCACTATTTTTTTCCTACGCATTTAAGTTGCTAACTGCGTCGTAATCTCGACATGAACTCATAAGAATTTGAAATGTATCAGTTTAACTTTTTTTAATTTTTTAATTTTTTAACTCAACAGGCTATTAGCATATTTCCACAGGCTTTGACTCTGTCATGTAACATGTTGATGGTTGTCTCAGTGTTGAGCACAACCCTCATCCTTTTCTGAACCCCTTGACCATCTTTAAGGATGAATTTGCAGGTGAGAATACGATTCAGTGAGAATATCTTCCTGAGCTGCAGCAGTCAGCCCAACTGCAAATCTAAGTAGTCATGCATAGCATTCCTCAGTGAATGCACTGCACAGCTTCAGTCAACTGGAAGGTCCGTCTGAGCAGGTAGTAAAAACCACGCTTTAATTAGGTCTAGTACTGTTTCTCTTAGGAGTTACCTTTCTGCACAGCAAAAGACAAGTGCGTTCAGGAATCTAAGCTTAGCTAGGCCTAAAGAATTGTTCAAATACAATAAGTGCTTTGATCTTCATTTGTTTTGTCTGGTGGCATGCATGCCCAGTTCACTCAGCCAGTACATGGGTGAGATGGAACATTCAGGGGATCACACGCACATGCATGTACACAACCATCTCCATTGGTAATTTGTTAAGCAAATAACCAGGGTGGCTTGCCTGCAAATACAGATGCTGAATACCTCCCCACACTAGAAAAACACCTAGGGACGGCTTCCCAGGGAGCACAGATATATTTTTTGTCCTTGCTCAAATTCACTGCAATATCCTGATGTAAGCACTCATGCAAGCCATTTAGACAGAGTTATCCATGTGTGACACTTTCTCCTTATTAAACAACAGCCACTGTCACAATGAATATTTTCAGACACCTCTGGGACAAATAATATTGGTGTTTCAAGAAAAGGGATGTTGGCAATTTTAGCATATTATCAGATGTACAGAGCACAGCCAAACTGCAAAATCCTCTCCTGTCATAGTCTGTAAACACAGATGCCGTTCAGTGGAGAAATGCCAGGAATCGCTAATTGCTTAAGTAATTGTGACGAGGCAGTAACTCAACCTTGCCAATAGTGGCTCATGGAAATGCCTTCTTTTACCATGACAAAGCTGGGGGTGTCACAATAGTACACAGTGGTTGAGCAGAGCAGCATACCATTCATTTTTTTTTAGCAAGACAGTTATGGATTCACTGTCCACCCATCCCCCCACTGAGGACCCACTGAGATAAGACATGGATTAGCAACATAGTTTAGCAACAGCTGGGATAGAAAAGCCACTGCTCTTCTGCAGGTGGTTGTGTGAAATTGCTCACATACAGTACCAAACACTTGTACCAAACTTATATGTCCAATAGATCAAGTGCATACATTTTTTTGTATGCACCTTGCCATACATTGTGTAGGCCTACTGTTTGATCTGTCAGATTGTTTTTTATGGCATTTTTGCCTTCATTTAACAGTGGAGGGATAGAGAGACAAATGAGGGGTAGAGAGGATTATGACGTGTCAAAAAAAGTTCTCTGGCAGAAGTAAGCTGGAAACACTGCAGTTACATAGTTGGTACATGGTAGGCATCACAGACCAGCCTATCACCAAGATGCCCAAATTCCCCAGATTCCAACACCTATTAGTACCATGCTCTATAAATTGAACTACAGCATTGCAATGTGTGGATTCAAGTAAGGAGTGAAGTCAGAGGTCAGGGGCAATCTTGGCTTCAGAAAGTGTCTCCACCCTTTGAAGTCAGTGCAGTGACTGGTACTCTGACAGTCAAGGGAATTGCGGGTTTCCTGTGGTAATTTATTGTAATCGGACTGAGTTGCTCTATTCATATTAAAATGCGTTCAGAGCTTAAATTCAGCCAGTCAACAAAAGCTCTTTCAAGCAGACGCTTATCCACTACTCCCCACCACATGCTATATAGTGCTCTTCTGGTGACATGTTGGGCTGTCAAAGCTTTAATGTGGCTCGCTGGGTGGGTGGAGACCAGTTAGGAGTGACAGCCAAGACTGTGGTTGCCTCTTATTTCAAATGGACACAATGTTTCAGATATACAGTCCTGGTCTTGTAGTGCATTTCATTTTGATTCCCAAGCCGTGAAAGGCCTTGTCAGTATGGTTTTAATAAAAAAGATAAAACTTTCTTTTAGATAAAAATATCTTTTACTGAAACCAGAATCTGCCTCCAAGTTAAGACCAATGGAAAAAAAATAAACAGTATGGTAAAAATGTAGTAGGGGTATAATGGCATTCTACAATGTTGTGTGATGCATCATTGTGGTCATTTTAGATAGTGGTATGTGATGGATGACACCATTCCGTATTGATTCACTGTGGTAGCTTAACACTGACCACATTCTGTTTAGAAACATGGCTCCAGAGCTTGTAGCTGAAGCCAGACGTTCCCTAACATGTCTAATAGATCACACCTCTGAAGTCAAATAAAAAAGACTGCAGCCCTGTGGGCCTAATCATTGAAGTGTATTCCCTACAATTCACTCCCATTAGGCCTGTAATTATAACTGGTAGCTGATGGGGAATGCCAGACTCATGTTTTGGTTGTTCAGTGAAGGTTATGTTACACTGAGGGAGTGGGGACTTATGATGCAGCAGAAACAAAAGAAGATATAATTATGTGGAAGATTTCCTGCTTAGTTGTGATTTGTTATGATGTTTGTGTCTATAAATGTGCTTCCAATTTGTCCCTTGCTGATCTAATCAACTGTTGACTTGACAGGACTCACTTTTTAAAGTCTGCTATCTTGTGCCCGTTTGTCAGCTTCCCCACCCCTTCGAGGTCAGGGTGGGTGGTGAAGTGTGGTGTGTTGTCAAGACTGGTTAGCCCAGATAATGTGATATTGGGAAGTTTGGAAGGTTGATTCTGAATGAGCTGCAGAGCTTTTGATTTGAGAAGTTACCTGGCTCAGTAGAGACAACCACTGTATGTACATTCATATAGTAGCCATGTTGTTCACCATTCAAGGAACCAAGAGCAGTGTAATGTTAAGGCTGGTTAGCTCAGTTGTTTAGAGTGAGTTGTGATAATCTGAATACAGCACATGCAATTTCTTATGATATTATTGTGAAATTAGTCTTCTCTTCTCTGACACATAAGCTACATAAATCTACACGGTCTCTGGCGCAATACTGTTATTTTTCAAGTCTTTAATGCTGGCTGTGAAAAGGCTAGAATGGGTACTTATTTTCCTTTTCAGTATGCTGCAGGGCACTGTCCTGTCCTCCCCTGAACCTCCCCTCAAATACTTTACAGTACTTTTGTTAAGTCTGTCCGTCCGCTCTTTGTAGGCCTGGGACATGCTGTTTTCAGTTGACGCCTGATTACTGTTATCCTTGCAGAAGGAGAAGATTGGGACACACTGCTCAATAAAACATTCAGCCAAAGAGCTGCAAAGCCAAAGACAGACACTCACAGCAGACTGTGCCTCTCTCATACCACCCTCTCCTCCAGGCTTTTGTTTATGACTTTCAGCCTGGGTGTGGAATGCCACTTGTCATTAAGTGTGCCGCAGAAAACTCTACAGAAAAATCCAGGGTGTTTGACATTGAATAGCTCTCAGAAACGTGCACAATTAATATTTGACTGAACTCTAGTTGCCATAAGTAATGGGTTCTAAGCAGATAAGTTAAGTCACCATATGCTGTGTCTGTTTGCAAGTTTCATCCTTGATTACTTCTATTTAGATGATGTGTCTGCCATTTAGGGCTGGAGCCTGTACACAAACACAGAATTTTGTCAGTCAAATCAGATTTGACTGTTCAATATAAAAATTCAGCTATATTCATTCCTTTTTTTCAGGTATTCAGTACTAGGCGACCGTTTGTTTCTTTTGGAAGATTTTTGAATGGGGTTTGGCGGGGCGTTTTAAGGTGACAAAGGGTTAGGGTTAGTAACAAACCGTCATGTAATAAACTAAACAAGGCAAGTTAGCCCTCCGAGCTAATGCACGCTAACTACTGTAGCTGAGGGTAATGAAATGAAAACACAGAGACTCCATGATCTAAAACAGCGTGAACCAAGACGGCCCACACACTTTTATTAACATCCATATTGACAACAGCAGCACATAATACTAAAGCTAAACTTCTTCCTTTGTCATTGTTCACAATAAAAATCCAACTTTAATTCACTAAGAGCATTTTGCTAGGAGGAAACTCTATAAAATAGCTTACACAACACTAACAAAACGTTTTGCCTACACTAGATATCAAACAAAAGCCAGACACTATATGACATTTTGGACAGCACTACTGTCATTTGTGCATTATGGATTTAGACAAAGGTGATGTTGCTTTAAAAGAGTTTGCTTGCTCAGCCCATCCTTAATTAAACAAGTTGGACTAATACTAAAATCGAATAAACTAATTTTTTTGCAGTCTGAGATCAGGGACATAAAATCTAGTTAATTTAGGGTTTATGCACAGTAGTATCATTTTTGATATGGAAAACTCGGCAACAACTTTGCAATTGACATATAAAGTGCCATCCTGTAGAATCTTTATGAGTAACATACAGTACAGTAACATACAGTGGGAATTTATCCTCCACACTATGGATTATGTTGCCAATATGTATGGTACATAGTTTTTGCCAACATGTTTTTGTGGCTTTGTCATTTTCTATTTTTTAACATAGGTTATTAGAAATACACAGGCAAGCTAATTGTTTGCATCTCACCTGCAAAACTCAGCCTTCCCAGCGTGTAATGACATGCTCAGCTGAGTCTGTCATCAACTAAGCGGCTGATTTTACCTCTCTTGTCTCTTCCGCTCTGTTCTCAATCAATGCTCTCAGATAAGACTGTAATACAGTTCATTTTAATTAAACACTGAGCAGATTCACAAATTATGGTAAATATTTTCTTGCCCTTTCTGTAACCACGTGCCTGCTTTTGTTGCACAGTGTGAATATTTTGCTGTTTAAAGTGTTGAGACATGTTTCTGACAGATGTTACAGATGTAGGGAGTGCTTTTGTTGAGATGGTCATCTCCATGGGGTGAGCCAGGTGTTTGTGTGGTGCACATGTGAAGTCACACCACACCACAGGCCATGCAGGGTGTAATTTGTGGAAAGGTGCATTTAGTTTTTTTCAAGAACCAGGTATAAAGACAAAAATCTGAGTAATTATAGGAGATGGGAGGATTGGAGGATTAAGCCAACTAATTATAAAACAGGAGTGAAAGAGGCTGTTTTTGCTTCTTAACCTAATGTGTGACAAGGCACCCAAACACACAAAGCCAGCTCTTTTAGAAGATGATAAGCTGAAGTTCATCAGGTTCTCTCAATTCATATTAAAAAAGAAAGTAATGTTTAAATTTAAAAAAAGAGAGGTCTTTTTTTACTTTTACCAAACAATGTGATTTCCTCTCTTCTGTGCCACTGCGTCAAGAAGGGCATACCTGAATATTTTACTTCTCCTCCCCTCCCTTCCTTCTTTTTGCTGCTGTCTGGACCTCGAACAAGGGAGAGATGAGTCACCCTTCAAAGCTCCTGTCAGGGATAGGCTGGTAGTTGTCACTCCAAAATGTGCCAGTCAATGTACAACCATGTGTGTCATGTAACTACCTGTTCCATACTTGTACATCATGTTTCTTAGGCTGTGTAGTATATACCCTAAGACTTTGACTTATGACTTAGGGCCTAAGTCCTCAGTTGTACTATATTACATGGTAGCTGCTCCTGTCCATCTCTTTGAATTCCTGTCTATTTTGTAGTCTATTTCTCCTCAGGCTATGCATATTCCACCTGCCTCCGTTAGCGCTAGCATTATCTGTCAGCTGCACTGTATTCAGCAGACACTGGCCCTGTGTGTTCACATCCACAGTTCTGGCCCTGTTCCTAACAAATAGGGTGGAGGACAAAGAAGTGGATGATTTCACATAATTTGTAGACAAAACAAGCTTTGAGACTTAGAATGAGTTATCCTTTTGATCCTGTTTGCTGCAATACTGTGCTGTAGGATTGTCTTAGTCAGAATGAAACTGTTGTGTAGTGTTGGTGGCTTTTTTTTTTAACTATTAGAGATTGAATGGATAGGATATGGGGCATACATACCACAACAATGGCTGCTTTATGCGACAACATGATGTCATGACTCAGTCATCTGTTCTTGTGGATACAAGCAAGATGAAGAAGCCTGGAAATTGCAACTGTGTTTTTTTTCTCCAGAAAAGCCCTTCGACAGAAACTGTCACCTCCTGTATACGAATTGTACATCAGCAAACAACGACTGTACTGCTGAGGAATGCAGTGTCTCTCATGCCCGTGCAGGTCCCAAGGTCTTCCTGTTTCAGCTAGCTAATGCCATTTCCCTAGATCAGAAATGTGTGGTTGCTACAAGTCAAAACATCCCATGACCTCTGCACCTTGAATGCGCATGCATACTGTAGTTGATTTTATTTAAGTCATATCAAGAGTCAAGTCCTTTTAGTATAATATTTTTACCTAGGGAAACCTTTGGACACAATAACGTTCCTCCTGGGTTTTAGAGAATATTTTTTACAGCCTGTGGCATAATGTAACCTTTTGGATAATTGAGGAAAATATTTTTCTTGGGCTTGAACACAAATGTTTCTAAGTGGTAGAAGTAGTGCTTGCCTTTAGCTAGTGTAGTTGTCTGATCTACATTTGATTCTTTTTGATGTTTCATTTTGAATGTGTGCAAATATAACTACTTGTGAGAAACCAGGGGATTTAAGACCTCTAGTTAATTTTGTCATTTTGAAGGCCACAGCTGAGTAAACAGCACACATGTTTACTTATGACTTACTTTGGATCAATTAGTGCTGCATCACCACAATAACCAAGAGTTAAAGTAAGAACGTGAACCTGGTTAAAATCATTTTGTTTTAGCTCAAACACCCCCACCACCACCCTTCTTTTCAAAATGGCATATCTATTACAATGGTAGCCAAGCCCATTTAACCATTGACACACGCCCACAATTAGCATATGAGAATACTGTGTGCACTTCAACACATGCTAGTGTCAACAGTCCACAGGAGCACTATAAGAGCTTCTTTTGTTTTCATTCACTCATTCATTTGTCTGAATTAGCTCTGGTCCAGATTCTGATCCTGACACAAAAGGTACCAGACCGTGACCACAGCACAGCCATGCCCCTTTGCTGACAAAGTCCTGCTGTGATTGAATAACATGGAAAACCAAGTTTGGTAGGGCGTTTGAAGACTGACTTCCTGACAAATGTCGAGCCAGTATTGCCCAAATGCAGATGTGTGCAAACATTCTTCAGTGCTAAGTTAATTAGCAAATACTGTGTGCATCAACTTTCCTATTTTGCCATTTAATGACATTTGTCTTTTTTTTTTTTTTTGTCTTTCTTTAGGAATGTGTGTCGGCATAGTTGATCCCCTTCATGCTGCTGTCTGAAGAGCTTGTTCAGGAGAAGAGCCGCAAGCATGGATGTGGAAGACTTTCCTCCCCCACCTCCTGAAAGTAAAGTCAACAAAGCTTTGTCACTCAAACGTTTGATGCACTTTGTCTTTAACTCCACAGAGCGACAAGAGTGACATTATTGGACGCCAGAGTTTTGTATGGGCTGGTTAGCTCAGTTGGTTAGAGCGTGGGGCTGATCCTGCCAAGGTTGTGGGTTCGATCCCTGTCCGGGCTGCAGGTTTTGAGTTTAGATTTGGTCAACAGAACCATTTAATGGTGATTATACACTTACAGAGGTAACTGCAAAAAATTAATTGCTTAATAAATTAATTAGACAAGAAAAGATGTATTGACAGTTAAATGTTATGTGTAAATAACTGAAGAAAAAGATTTACTAAAGGATAAAAGTAGAGAAAGGGGGTCAGACTTAAGTTGTTTATCAACTTCTTCCTACTCCTTTTAAACATGGAATTTTTTTTTTCCTTTTTTAATGACTTTCAAATTTGAAAGATTGTGCTAATAAGTACATGACCTTATTTATCT
>NC_045752.1:12901103-12902380 GCF_008692095.1 Etheostoma spectabile | reverse complement strand
TCATTTTATTTATATGTATGCAGGAATGCATGTATATAAATCTTTTATTTTAATGTTGTTTTTTTGTGGGTTTTTTTATGTTCAAAAACTTTAAATGTTCAAATTAACTCAAACTCAAATAATCTGCAGATAAAGCAATAATAAATTCATTGTTTAGGTCATTTTTTCAAGCAGAAATGCCAAACACTAGTTCCAGCCTTTAAATTGTGAGGATTTTCTGCTCTTCTTTGTTTTACAGCATGTAATTGTAAGCTGGCTATATTTGGGCTTTTGGTCAAACAAAGCAAGAAATCTGAAGACATGACGTTGAACTTTAGGAAACGGCAACAAACAATTTTCACGGTTTTCTGAAACTTTATAGAACAGACCATTAATCGTTTAAATAATAAATAAATGTCAGATTAATCAACATTGAAATAAATCGTTATTTGAAACTTTTCACAGTTGAGTCTTAAAAACATTAACAGAGAGCAACAAAGAGGCCTGCACTACAAATGAAGATCAACATGATGCCCAGGATTTCTTTCAGTTACCCGGCTTCACTAACCCTAACAACCGCGGTCACGACGATGGTGAACAACTAGTTCAGTCAACCCGGCGTTTCCCAATCCAGCGGCGCTCACGTTCACATAAAAGAGGCAGTGTTTGCACAGGATGACCAATCACAAACATCTACCAGAGCTGCATATTTTACATCAGAAGAGCAAACTATAATTCTACAATAATATGTAGAACACAGACATGGTTTTACAGGCAAAACGCAATACAGTCGCTACTTCCTAAAACAGGAAGGACAGCTGGCAAAAAAAAGCCGACGCTGTATCAATATGACTTCCCCATCAGTCAGGCACAAGATTTGACCATAATTACACTTTAGCTTTCCTTAAACTGTGGTTTCTTTGGCCTATTATTTCAGTTGCTAACCTACCAGTGGTAAGTTATCTGAGAGCAAATAAAAAATATAAAAACGTGATTCAAATGTGCGCATTGGCAACACACGGCTTAAGAAGCCGACCAATACAAAGTCCTGTAGCCAACGTGAAGGAATATGTATTTGTATTTATTCACTTTAGGGCAAAATCACCATCACCAAACCCACCAGACTCAATTTAAATAATCAGTACTTTTATCATCGTAAAACACAAATAGCCTATATATAATTCCATCCGCTTAAAATGTATATCTAAACCTATATCTTTCATAAAGATAGGCTACCCATCGGGGAATGTTAACGGGTCTCTAAATGTTTCAACTTTTATGAGCGCACTTGTCTCTCT
>NC_045752.1:12897849-12901093 GCF_008692095.1 Etheostoma spectabile | reverse complement strand
CTCTCTCCGCGCACTTAGCTCCAACTGATCTTCTAAAAACGGTGATGCCGTTATCAGTCAAGTATTTGATTAGTTGGTAGAAGGTGCTTTTTCACTGGTTGATCTCTAATCTCCAACATAACATGCTCTCAACCAGGTTAGATGTTCAACATAAGTTACCACGGCGGTGAAGCTGGACAGTATGAGTAAACACCACAGATTCCTCTCCTCCGCTTCTTTGCGTGGGCAGAGGAACGAGGGAGTAAGAAGGATAAAATGTGCTGCGCTGCTGTGAATACCGCACAAGTGATCCTCAGTATTAGGCAGAATACTTCTGCAGCAGCACACACAGACACACAGATCTGCACACACACAAATGCACACAAACAGCCTCCGGGGATAGACACAGGCTAGAGAAATGCTTCGTCTCCAGCTGGCCAGTCACTTGTTTTGTTGCCGGAGCGATGCTGGAGCAGATCGTAACCCGGTGACTCATTTGAGCAGACCATTATGTAGCAGAGTGGACATGGGCTCACGGAACAGAATCCATACTGTAATTATGAATTCACAATGGGCACTACAGCAACGCTATGTGTGTCATGTGTGCATGTGTGTATGTCTTCATGTGCTTGTAGTTTGCGGTCTCACAAGGGTAGAAAACGGGTGGGAATTACCGATGGTCTCACTTTACAATATCATCATGATACCTATGTCACAATACGATATTATTGCGACTTTAAACATATTGCAATATTCTGCGATATATTGCAATTTTTACCTTTTTTTCCCCTCCCCAATTTCAACATTACACTTTGTCAACATCTGTTTTATCTAAAAAGATAAATGTCTCTGTTTGTTCATCTCACTTCAACTTTATTGCTGCAAAATGGGATTGTCAAGCAGACAAACTGACCAATACATATATGATAAAAGATTGATACTTGGCGTCGGTATCGATACAGTATTGCCACGAAAAATATTGCAATACTGTGCTGTATCAATATTTCCCCCCCCCACCCCTAGCCGAAAGATGAGAAGAATCCTCCGGTAAAGATACTTTTTTTTATTTCCAGTTTAGGTTTTGTTTATGAATTAAGTTTAGAAGGGCTATAAGAGTCTCACATTGCTGGTTATGTGTGGACATGTTTGCTTGCACTGTAAAGTAAGGTCAACACAGTCAACACACTATAATTAAGCTTCAGGCATGCAAACCCATACAGCCAGCTATCAATGGTCTCATATACACATAGTTGCAGAGGCACTATTGAATGGTCATTTGTGACTTGCATCTGGCCATATCCAATCAAATCAGGTCCTATTCTATTTTGGCAAAGTCAATTATTTCACATTGACACCATAGAGTGAGGTTACATAATTGGCATATAAATGTACATACCACCGTACTGGTCAGTCTGCTGATTATTAGCCAGCTAGCTGTGCCTTATCTCTGTGTCCCACACCATTCATCATTGCACAGATGGTGGAAAAAGACTGATAGCATCTCTGTTTCCAGGTTTGCTCTTTGCACCTCTCTTTTCATGCAACTTTAGTCATGAGTGCAGATGGACATGGGGTTGCAATGTTGACCTGGAACATTAGTCACAGACCGTTCCTTCACACACTGACTACAGGGTGGAACAACTACCTGTCAAAGCCTGAGGGAATCATACTGGTGATTTATAGCTGTGAACATTGCTGTGAGGGGCTTCAAGTTACTGGGTTTGCTACAGGGAGTTTCTTTGAGTTAAGATTACTTGGTCACTTTCAGTGAATTGCACAGACCTGGAGGCACAACAAAGCAGGTTGCAACAGTGAACGTGGTTCTTAACTAGAGCCCGACCCATATTTTGGCGGGCCGATATAATCGGCCGATATTAGGTATTTATTGGTATCTGCATTTTTTTTTTAATATTCATTCATCAGAAACATTTATAATGACAAATAAATGATTCTGATAAATGAATATTTAAAAAATAAAACCTAAAAAAAATAACAACCATGTTATTAGTGTTGGTGTTGCACAGTTTGTCCACCAGAAGGCGCTATACAGCATTCCTGTTGACAACACTGATTAATTGTTTTTGTTAATGTGTTTTTGTTCAAAGCACTTTCTTATCTTAAGTTTGTATTTTTATACAATTTATCAGAACTTTAATATGTTTTGATGTTCCTCTGTTTTGTTAATTATGATCATGTATTTTAGTGAGAACTCATAAATAACTACAAATAACTCACGTTAGGGAAATCTGTTTATGTTTTGTAACGTGTTTCTGGATTTATTTTTTAAATATACTGTATATTGGCGGATATATTGGATTTTTATATAACCAAATATTCGTATCAGTGTCGGGCTTAAAAATCCTTTATCGGTCGGGGTCTATTCTTGACCTTATCAGCTAAACTTTAAATGGCCACATGAATGCTTAAGTTGACTAGTTCCGATAGGAAGAACATTGGAAATGTTGTAAACTAAAAAATAAGAGATATGTGCCATAAAGGATAAGGTGTAACCACAGTGTTATAGAAAAGCTTTATGAAGGATTTATGCAGACTTTTATCTGCTACTAAGTAGTGACTGGGGGGAGGGAAGGGAGAGGGAAAAATTCCAAAACCCTGCATCGAAACAGAGAACTTTCTAGTCTAACGCTCTCCCACCTCTGCGATTTCAGCGGTTATCAATGACCTTTTATCAGGTTGTTCTCCAAATGAACTGGCGCCAACTTGGTATTTTGTGTTTTGTTTGGGAACGCAGCCAGGATATTGGAGTAAGGCTTTAGATTGAGTTACAGTAATAAAATAAAGCTGTGACTACTAATTAATGTGCTCATAAATAATCTGTGGTGTGCTTGCAAGCAAATCTTTGACATCAAGAAGATGTCAGACAATTCCACCGTCATTGGTCTCATCTCTGGTGAGTCCTACAGGTGGGAGATTGACCATTTCGTGACTTGATGCTGTCAGAACAACGCAAAGCTAAAGTCTAAAGACAGTGGAGATGGTTGTGGATTTCCGGAAGAACTCATCCCCCCCCTGCCCTCATCACCCTGGGTGACTCCCCTGTCAACACTGTGGAGCCCCTCCCTTTCCTGAACCCCATCATTTCCCAGGACCTTAAGTGGGAACATCAGCTCCCTCATCAAAAAGGCACAGCAGATGATGTAACCCTAGTCTCGAATTGCCAGACATACCTCCACAGCGCTGTGGCGGAGGGTCTGGCTAGTCCCCACAATGTTCCGGGATGGGAGAAAAACGTGCTCTAGTTCAT
>NC_045752.1:12897608-12897839 GCF_008692095.1 Etheostoma spectabile | reverse complement strand
TTTCTTTAAACCAATCACAATCGTCTTGGGCAGTGCTATGCGCCGAGCGAAGCCACGGTGATGCTGCAAAATAGCCTCAGGAAAGAACTTGTTTTGGTGGAACATGTATACGTTTAAAGGTTGTTTTCGTTGGCAATAAATACTATTCTAATTCTGAAGATAGAATATTATCCTATGAAGTTAAGGAGACCTCAATGTTGGCTCTCTATAGCAGGGGTTCCCAAAACTTTC
>NC_045752.1:12882259-12897598 GCF_008692095.1 Etheostoma spectabile | reverse complement strand
CCCCAAAGTAACGGTGCAAGTGACTTGGGACCCCCCCGCTATAAACGTATATAAACATTGTGCTTCTCTGGCTCGCGACCCCCCTGTGGGTCCCGACCCCCACTTTGGGAATCACTGCTCTATAGTATATAGCAGCACTTTAGAGGGTTGAATGGTGGGATTTGGAGTTCCTCCAATGCAGGCTCTGTGGTTTATCCTTCTGTGATCCCTGTTTAAATCATTATCATTATCTAATTTTTTTTTTTTGGTCTTTTCCTGCTTCACTAAATGAAACCTGGAATACCGTCACAATCAACTCTTAGGGCAAAACATGAAGCCAGCTGATGAAAGTTGAGTCTTTGCATTCCTAATCCTTTTACTCTCTTGCTCTTCATTGAGCTTCACTGACTCGGGCTCACACTATTCATTAGATCAGAAATAATGCAACACTCAGGCTGTACTATTTACTGGAGGGAGTAACAGCTCTCTTTCCTGCTGGCCTAATTGCAGTGTAGAAACTGGAAAGACATTTGTTGTTCCCTTCCTGTCTGCTGCCTAGTGATCTCTGATGTGAATGTGACGCCTTTGAATGCTTAGAGCTTTGTAGCTCTGCCCTAGTTTCTATAAAGTAGATCATTTGATGGGCAGATCCTTGATGTAAAAAGAAAAAAATCTGTAAGAAAACTTGCTGCTGTACTAGACCCCACCCTTAATTATAAATCTATATGTGGCTCAGTCTTATAACTTTTACAGCCCAAGGCCTAAAACTGCCACCCAGAAAGTATTATTAGTGTATATATATTTATTTCACTTCAATCTCTATGAGGAAAATGTTATGATTATTGAGTTAAATCCTACCTAAATTTAACTTATGATGACCCTGCATGTCATTCCAGAGTTATTAGTCTAAGCTAAATTGTATTTTTTGCAAGGGTATATACAAAGGGTATATACTTGCCTGTTGCGGTCTAAAAACGGATCACAAATGTTTCAGAAGTTTAGATGATAATGCTTTGTGTGTAGTTCTCTTGATGATTCTCATTTAAAAGACTTTATATACTGTGACTGTAGGATTCGAATGCAATTCGTAGTCAAAGCCCACTGTTGAAAGTGACCCTTGCAGATTTATTTGCCCATGGAAACCTTACTGTTAGATGGCATTTGGTACAAAGAAAGTGCTGCCTTTAGGTACTGCTGTAATCACACTCTCTCACATGTTTTAATCTAGTAATTGAATTTTTGTATTTGGATATATTGCATCTTTTTCAATTATGGTGGTTGATATACATCTGATCTTATACTACTTCTGAAGTCGTGAAAGCAATGTGTTCTCTCAATATTGTGACTTTTCTGTAAATTTAGTTGAGGTACAGTTTTTGCATGACATAATTGTATGGTAATATTGACTAAATACCTGACAAAATTGCAATATTGTCTCCAATGTTCTAATATAATTTAAAACTTTATCATCTCATGGTTCTAATATCGTCATACCACCCAACTCTTCTATCTGATATAAATATGTAATCCAGAATTGTATCGCTCTGAACAATATCTCTGTTTTCAGTGTTGGCAGACAATGGCCCCTTTGCAGATGAAGATGAGGGGGAAGCCTTTGACTTTGATGACAGTGGTGATGACATCCCTGAGGCTGACCGCCCACCCCCTGCACCTCCAGCTCCTCTACCCCCCAGCAGCAAGGATCATAGCCAAGACACGACAGTGGCTGGTCACCCTGAGGGCCATCTTCCCAGCCCGGACCCCCCAGCACCTTCCATCAAATCCGACACAACTCTATCATCAGCAGACACAACAGCTGCCACAAGCAGTTCCTCCACAGCAGGTGGAGCAACAGCAGAGGGAGTGGGGACATCTGCTGCTGAGGGGACTGATGACATGGAGACAGATTTACCACCACCTCCACCCACTCCTCTTGATAAGGATGCAGAGACAGATCCTGGCAGAACAGGTTTGCAAGCCAAAAGTGTTGACATTTTATTGTTGGCTCAGCCCAATTTAGCCTATCCTTAGGGCAAATGTTCCGCTTCACCACAGTTTGGTTTGGAAATTAGTTGACGGTAAATAAAGCTTTGAATATGTCTGTTATTTTCTAAAAGCAATTTAAATTCTCCACATTCCCCTTTCATGTTTGTGTACATTATCTGGCTCTAATCTAGCCTCTTCAGTTCTGGCTTAAGTGAAGCAGTAAAGTGGGGCAGACTGTCTCTCTCATGACACCTTGTATCTCTGGCTGCCTGGTGCAGGAGTTGTCTGGCTTTTATCACAGAAAGCCGTGAGAGCAGCAGCAGTGCTAGGCTCTACTTATTCTCACTCACTCATAGTGAAGATGTGTCAACAATACACACATTTTTCAGCTTGTACCTTAATAAACCATGCGTGATTTGAACACACATACGCACAGACCTTGTATTTCTATCATTAGAAACTTTCTTTGGCTACATTCATAACATATCTCTTAAATCTCTCAATAGCACTACTCAGTGCTACAAAAATATCACCTCCTACGCTAAACTAACTGGACCATTAACCAAAGCTGTGGGAAAAGGCCCACTTTGGAAAAGTGTCCTCATTCTGAGGGTCTTAAACTAAAATCGGTTCTAACAAAGATAGAAGCTACTCAGAAGGTTCATCTTTGATAGACCCAGATGTGATAGCACATTGATGGTTCACACAAGCCAAAATGTTGTTTTGATAGAACTCCATAGCTGTCTACCTTAAGTGATTGGAGAAGAAATGATGATGCTAAAGTTCTAGGTCTCAAACTTGGTCTGAAAGTTGTTGTTGTCCCCATAGGGAAATTATTACATAGGGGCGTCTATCACAAAATGATATCCTGACTTCGTCATACTCAGATTCTAGTCAGAATGTGAGTCTAATACTGCTCCATTACGCTATGATTATGGGGCATGTTTCAAACAAACCAAGAAAGAAGATGCCTCTGTACTCAATTGTATAGACCTACAACCAGTCGGAGGAACGGAGTATGTGACGTATGTTGAACTTTTGCCGAATCCCGTAGGTAGGTCGGCAAAAACATCTTTCTGATCAACAAATGCCTTGATCGCGGTTCTCTGGTCCTCTTTTAAAAATAATGCACTGTCGATATCTTCTGTAACAGATATAACGGTGGAATCTACACATCTCAATTCTCCAAGCGCTCTTTGGTGTGTGGTTGATTACGTTACTGTTGAACAGCTCTGGTTCGAGCATATTTGCTCCACAACAGATTCAGTCCAGACCAACCTTTCCGTCCTCAAATGTTGGGGGGGGGGTTTACGTTTGGTTGTCATCCAGACTAACAAAATTAATCTTTTTACACACAATCACATATAGTTGTCAAGTAAGTATTTTTAATTAAACTGAATTGAACTTCCATTGTTTCCATGCATCTTGATCCTCTTTACCTCAGGCGGGGAAGGCCAGGATGCATCCATCGATGACCTAGACCCTCCTCAGGCCGTGCCCAGGACCTCCTCCCAGGGCAAAGTCAACCCCTACTCTGTGATTGACATCACTCCTCTCCAACTGCAGCAGCTTGAACACCAGCATGGACCCTCCTCTTCCGTTTCCTCGCCAATGGAGCCCAAGACGCTGGAGGGAGAATCCCAGGATATCCACACCAGCCTGGCTGGCATCACTTCAGGATACTCAGTCCCAGTGCCCTGTGGCTATGCAACCCCCTCCGGTGTACCGCTCATCACACCAGCTTACACCACACCCGTCATCATTCGTCACCTCTCCATGGACGAGGATGGTAAAGTAGAGCCTGCAGCAGGGCCATTCTGAAAATCCTTTATTAGAATGATAATTAGTATTGAAATATTCAGGATGCAGATCATTATTTTGAAACATCCAAAACAACAGAAACTTCTCTGGCATCAAGGCTCTTGTTTTTTCTCACTGCACTCAGACCTAGAGATACAAGACTGTGACACGTAAATGCTGTCTCTCAGCTACTTCTATCCTCTGTCCTTTCTTCTTTCTCTTGTTTTTCCTAAAGCCTTGCCACAAGGAAGTAGTGACTAAATTTAGCCCTCCCCAAAGATCTGTGTTGGCTGTGAGGATTTTCCGGTTTCCCTCAAATCTAGAAGTAGCTGAGTCCAAGCCTGTAGCCTGGCACGCAGAGGAGTCTGATTACACTGTAATTATCTGACCAAGGTCACACCAGGTTAAAAATACTCTTCTTTTTTTTTTTTTCTTCTTTTTTTTGTAAAAGAGTTTGGAAATTCATAGATGTGTGTGTTGTAGAAAATGATGATGTGACTAAAACATAGTTAATGTAGGAAATGTAGAATCATCAGTGACACCTGGTGGTATATGAAAAAAGTTACTAAATCTTGAAATTGGAAATCGTGTGGTGATCTCTTAAATAATTATAGTGATGATTTTAATCTCAAGAAAATACTTTCCAAATATATTATAATTGTTGTGACTTCTTCTATGCTCTTAACAACACTCTACAAAAGTAAGCCATGCTGAATTTTACATTACAGCTTTCATGCTTGGATTATGAGAACTGTGGGACCTAAGAACAGTAATGTAAAATAATGATATATTGTGTAGCTGGTATTCTGTAATGTTTGCTCTCTTTCCTCATTCAGTCACTGTGATTGGGACTGGCAACACCTCTGACAGGTTTGTGGCATACTATACACTCATCAGTCACTCAGTCTATACCACTCATTTAGTATATGTAGGGCTATATCTTAAGTGGGGTATGCAAAGTATGCTCCCCACTTTCAATTGTGCTAATGTTTACTGACTCTTGTCAGTATATTATAAATAATTGTCGGCTACCATTATTTCAGTGGTAAACGTGGTAATACATAGATAAATGTCACTGTATTAATGCAGAAAACTGCTGAGTGGTCTTGGTTTCCTGACGGGATACTGGCAATGAAAATGTCTGTCTGAGTTGTAACTTTGTTTGGTGTTTGCATGTTTTCTCAAGTGTTTTTAGTGAGGAGTATCCACCTATTAAAGAAGAGGATGCTTTGGCTAAATGGGCATCCGATCCCGCCAACACTGCATGGATGGAAAGTAAGAAACGATATCCAACAATTACACATCTAGTAGAGCTACATGTATAATTTCCATTGAGATAATACTTCTGTTGTTTCTGTTCTTTGTACTTGCTTCTGCACACATTGCATGCCTTCAGAGTGTGCTATTATCTTTTCTTTTTTTCTTCTTCTTTTGACACCACTGAATTCCCAGACGCTTCCTTCCCTGTTCTTTTGAGGAAGCAGACCGTTGTGTGTCTTCTTTTAGATCCCCTCTACATTGCATCCTGTTTATAGTGTGAACAACCTAGCTTATGATCTGAGAAATCATGCATTATTGTGAATGGTTCTTTGTATGCTTCAGATCCTGATGAGGTGATTTACGATGATGTGCCCAGAGAGAACTCTGACTCCAACACAGGTTTGTCAAATTTCTTTTTCATTCATACATTTCCCAAATTCAGTATTTTAATCCCCGTCTGTAGCTTTCAGTCTGTCAGCGCTACTCACTTTCACTTCTATTGTGCTAATTGCTTTAGTCAAAAAGTGTTATACTTGAATTATTCATTAAGGCTGTTGCATGAAAATGTTATGCCAATTTTGAGTGTTAGCCATTCAAGCAATGTTACTTTTTGTGAAGCTTATGATTTCAGCAAAGTAGTTTTTTTACTGCTTATTTCTGTTAACAGGAACACAGTATGATATAATAGAAAACAGTTGCATTGAAAATTACCATATAAAGTTAGCACACTTTTGACCTGCTCACAGTATTATAAGCTTTATTTCAAGGCTATTCCAATTGAACGCAGTATATTGTTTTTGTGTTTATCTGAATATGCGTTGTACAAGTTTATGCTTCTAACCTTCTGATAAAAGAAGCCAAAAAAATTGCTCCGTAGGCTCTGTGATTTATATTATTTCTGTTTTTTCATACATATCAAGATGAGATGATCTATGATGACGTGGAATTTGGTGAGGAGGGTGGCTGCAACAGCTCGCTGGACAACGGCTGGAGCTCTAGCGAGTTTGAAAGCTATGATGAGGCCAGCGACGGGGAAGGTCGCCCTGAGAACGGCCTGCCCCACGCCTTCATGAGAGGGAAGCCACCCCAGAGGAAAACCCATGTGTGTACAACAATCACCCTCCCATTTCTCTGTCAGCATTTCAACCAATAAACAGCTCTTGTTTCAATATCACTGTACATCTGTAGGTGGACAGATGACAGCAGCTGATGAAGCAGGGATTCTTTATAATTGTAATTTGCAATTTATTTCTAATTGTTTATACAACAAACCTATGTTAGTTCAAATTATTTGTGGGTCTAAATTTCAATAATGTACAGTCCCTTTGTGCATTTTATGTGGACGCCACAGCTCATTTGCTTCTGCATACCTGATCCTGGCTTACAGTTAGCCTGCTGTGCTCTGTAATGTTTTGGATTGTGGTTTTGAGAATTTGACTTCACTATGTTTTCAAAGTGTGTCATGGTTAGAATTTAATGATTGCTTCAGGCAAAAAAAAAAACTTAAATCAAATGCCAATGGCTTTTAAAAAAAAGTGGGTGAGAAAAACTTCTCCTAATGAGGTGAAAGCCAAAATATTTTAGCATTTTGTACAATTTGTGATGATACATATTTATTTACACATGAATGCAACTATTGTCAAACCTTTCAAAATTAGAAAATTAATTTAGAAAATATTATATTTCAATGAAATCACATCTTGGTGATATGATTACATACTAGTAAGTAAGTAAGTTATCACTCTCCAGTATGTTGTGCAAGTGCCATATTTCAGTAGCCCCACAAATGGAACAAAATGCCCATGAATGTCAGGTCAATGGAAGGCATGCCCTCTGGTAAAAGTACATTTCCATTTTAATTGCGTTAAACAAAAGTTGTTTTTTGGAAGAGAATAGAGTCAGAAGTCCAGTAACACAATATAAAGAAATAAGTGAGCTTGCTGTGGATCTAAAGTTGCAAGGTCATTCCAAAACCATCAACGGTAACGCCTGCTTTGCTTTTCTTTAGCTCTCTCAAGATCTGACACGCTTGAAAGAACACTATGAGAAAAAGATGAAAGATCTAATGGCAAATACAGTGGGAACGGTAGAGCTGCAGCAGTTAAAACAGAAACACGAGCACAAGGTAAACTACCTGAGGCTCACCTCACCTGCTTGTGCTAGACAAAGTAGTTCCAACCCTTAACTCTCATTCTAGCTAACCACTCTGGGTGTCTCTCACTGACTCGGTACGCTCATACTGCTCCCATGTGAATGACTTGTGGTGGTGGTACTGGTGATGGGTTTGCATAAAAATCATTTGCCTTCCTGTCTGCTGCACTTACTCGTTATATGTTGTGAAGCTTAAGATATATTCTTAAGGAACAGTTGTTAAATTCTACAGTAAACTGAGACACCAGCAACTAAGGTTTTTATTGTATCATTCAAAGTAGCTGATAAACAGTTTGTTAGTTTGTTGTTGCATATTCCAACAGAAAATATTAGTTGCATTTACAGTATATTTTACAATGTAGATCAGTCATTATGTATTTAAGTACTGTGCTTCTTTCAGCTGATGTCCCACTTACTACAGTAGGCCTATGTCATTCCTTGGTCAACTTTGTTCTCCCGTTGTCCTTTATTACCCAAACTGCCATTTATCTTCATCCATACTCTAACACTGCTCCTGTCCCGCTTAGCTCAGTTCAGTAACTTTTTACCCATAAGTTTAGAAAACGCAAACTAAATTTAACTATAGATTGAAATACTCAACTGTAAAAAAAAATATATTTTTTGTGTTACTTTTGTGATAATAGTGTATTTTGTCTCATCAAAGATGCAAAAGCTGGTGAAGGCAGCTAAGGATGGGACCAAAGATGGGCTTGAGAAAACCAAAGCTGCAGTGAAGAAAGGACGTTCTTTCATCAAAACAAAATCATTCTGTAATGGTATGTAATTTACCTTCATAAACTGTACTCCCTTTAGCTGTACACATACCCCCTTAGCTCTTTTGTTTAAATCAGTGTTAATGTGAATGTTTTGGCATTTTAGAAAAGGGCAACATGGTTTGGCTAGGACAGCGTTTTCGGTCTCTTCAGCATCTCTTTGTCATCTTTTAGAGAGGAAGTCTGCCTGTTTTGAGGATGAGGAGTCTGAACTCTTCATTGAGGTGGACTGTTTCAATGTTGAGCCTGTGCTGTGTCCAGCACCAGAGGGTCTCTCACAGCAACAGGTAATGAACATGCCCTTCAACTTCCATCCCAATTTTTGTAACTTTTTACTGTGTGGATTTTCTGTCATAGAAACCCATGCCTAAAGACCAATGATTTGGTATTTTTTGCTCTACAGCTGGTGAGAAGATGTATATTGGGATCTATATTGGAGAGTGAGAAGAACTATCTTGACGCACTGAAAAGGATATTAGAGGTAGGCAAGTAAGGCTGCAGTGATTGCCAAAACCACTTTGAAATGCTTGTTATTACGGTTCACATTGTCTGCTTTATCAGCAATATGAGAAGCCCCTGACCCAGATTGAGCCGAGGCTTCTGAGCGACAGGAAACTGAAGATGACCTTCTATCGTGTGCGTGAGATCCTGCAGTCCCACTTCCTGTTTCAGATCGCCCTGGCAAGCCGTGTGGCTGATTGGGACAGCCTGGAGATGATTGGGGATGTCTTTGTTGCATCAGTAAGTTAAGAATTGAATTTTAAAGCCTTTTTTTGAGAACTGCACCAATGTATTAAATATTAATAATCTACATTAGCTGTGGATTTTTAATCAGTTGGACACATATGGCATTTATCGTGATTACACAGCCACACTCCTCCCTTCTCTTACCATATTACTCCATGATGCAGAAAGCTGCTTTCTTTGGCTGCTCAGAAACTCATAGGCAGGGATCTTCAAAACATAAGACCTCATCTCCCGCAGTCAGTCCTGTTTAGGAAAGCCGGTTTAACAGACTCTGAAATGATAAATCCTGAGATGGAAAATTCAGAATTTGTTCGATTAACTCTGAGTAAGTTCACTTTGAGTTAAGCTGATGCGTGGGAAATGGACAAAGCCATCAACAATGGCGCTTCATTGATTAGAATTTAGAATTCTAGAATTTTGTCAACTTGAGAACTCCACAAACTAAGCCCCTTCGTCAAAATCTGGTCATTTACCTTGTGGTCACCTTCTGAGTAATTAAACAAATTAACTATACTTGTGTTTGAAAAGTATTTGAAAACATTTGAACGCAAAAATGTCTTCCTCTACTTCAACTTTGACATTGGGTAATGAAAATGAAAAAACAAGGAGACAGTTCCTGTACAAGGGTCTCCCCTTGTCCGAAGCTGTTGATATGTGGGGATTGGGATGCGTCATGGCATGCATGTACTTTGGCATCAAACTCTTCCCTGGAATCTGTACATATAGTAGGATGAGAACCATGGAGCACCTTCTGGGCCAGCCAGAAGACCACCTGCTGGATGCTGGCAAATACACCTGTCATTATTTCCACATGGAGAAGTACTCCACTAGTCCAAAGTGGAGACTAAAGACACCAGAGGAGTTTGAGAAGACCACCGGTTTCAAGCGCCAAGTGTCCCAGAACGTGTTTGAGTTGTTCAGGAATATGGAGCAAGCAGTACAGAAATGCTCAGCAAAGAGGGACACTCTTGAGTATCAAAATAGGATGGTGTTTTTAGGCCTCCTAAAATCATATCTACATCTGGATACTGGAAAGAGAGTCTCACCCAGGGAAGCCCTAAAACACAGTTTTGTAACAATGGTTCACCTGGTAGATTAAATGGACACCAGCTCCTATAATCAAGCTGCCCTTCTGCTCATAGCTGTTTTCCCCTTGGATCCTGTAGATAAATCAGATGACTCTCTCACATACACTGAAACGGGATTGGAGCTCAGACATGATAGGGCTTCTGACTCATATGTTGAATGTGGCAGTTACAGTGACAAAGCTGATGATAAGCCGAAAAAGAAAAAGGCCTCAGTTACCGTTGACTCAAGCGATGAAGTCTCAGGCATCGATAACCGCAGTTCTGAGTCTGACCCTATCAAGACTGACTTAAGGAGAGAAGTTTCAGCCCCCACTGGCTTAGCGAGTGAATCATCCATTGCTCCAGTCAGTGATGAACATTCACTCCCCCAGAGTACCAGTGATGGGCATTCAGACCTGGAGATTTCCAGCTAAGAATATGCAACAGCACCCCAGGCATTTCTACCTTCATGATCAAAGACACTGCTACTCCCACTAAAGAAGAGTCAGCTGTTGCTACCAATGATTACAATACAGATGCTGATTGTGTGCCAATTGTCTGTAACGCTACCAATGTTGCAGCTGCTGGCTCAGCTGATGGAGCTGCAACTGCCATTGGACCTGTTGATGTGGATGATGTCAAAAAGAAGAAGAAGAAAAATGTTTTTCAGAGAGCCTGCAAATTCTTTTGCAGAGTGAAGGCTTGATGTGACCTTACTGTTTTCTTTGTTAAGCAACATGTAAACTCCAATGCCAAAATACAAAAATAAACTTGAGAAATGAAGACTGCTTGTTGGGTTGCGTATTGAGTAATATATTTAAAACTATGTTGACCACACTTGTCTTGCAGTGAACAAGAGTAAACACATTGCTCTGACAGTAAAGTTATTAAGTTGCGTCTTTCTTTCACTTGTTTCCAAAAGCATATGCTGGCAAGATCATGTAATGAAAACACTAGCACTTTTGTCCACAATAGCTGCCAAAATCAACACAAAATGAAAGTTTGTTGTAGTTGGGGGGAGGGGGGGAGACTGATATCTCTACACGTTTGTTTGAGTCAATTTAACTATAAGGATACTGCAGCTATGCTTTTTTTTTTTCCTCTGAATTAAAAAACAACATACTTTGCATGTCTCGGCACGCTGAACAACACATTTTCTGATACAATGCTACTATCTGCAGATTATCTTTTCTTTGTGTCTTGTAGAACTGTTACAATATGTTACTGCAAGTGGTTGATGTGTTTGAACGGCTGTGTTTTTTAACAGTTCTCTAAGTCCATGGTGCTAGATGCCTACAGTGAGTATGTGAACAACTTCAGCACTGCAATGGCAGTGGTAAGGAAGACATGCGCCTCCAAACCTGGCTTCCTGGAATTCCTCAAGGTTTGTCATAAATATTGTTCTTGCATAGGGATCTAATGTTTTCTTTGCATTTTCTTTTGTTACATAATTTGTATTGTGCATTTCAACAGAAAGGAATTACTGTTACTATTTTAACCATTGATTAAGTACAATTCTTGCTGTTTGCTCAAAGAAAGCTAATTACATTAAATACAAGACAGATTATTTCCTTACAAAAATACAAAACATATCTACTCAAAAGTATGTGAGTTAGTCTGGTAAATACAACTCTGTACCCGGCTGCGGCTGGCATGCTTTTTAGTCCTATTCCTCCATCACTAGCACCCTTTTTAAAAATCTAAAGACTGGTTCCTAACTACACTGCAGTTACCCGTCTTCTCGCCCACAGCATCGTCAGGAGACCAGCAGTGACCGAATGACTTTGTATGGCCTGATGATGAAACCTATCCAGAGATTCCCACAGTTCATTCTGCTCCTTCAGGTGTGATGAGTTCTTATTTTCAGCTCCTTAACTATAAAGTGCAATCTGCAGAAGACAGTGCGGTGTATATATATTCACCAGCAGAGGGAGTGCCATACACATTAATCAAGGCACTTTGTTTTTCAACTTCAAGGGGAAGGGAGGGAAATGCTCTGGTTTCCTAAGATCTCTTTTAATCCTGACCTGGCATATTTATTTTTGCGGTTCCTCTGTCATGTATTGACTGCATGGTTCTATTATTAAAACCTTATTAGTCATGAGGAGGTGTGCTATAGAGCATATATTGCTTACATCAAATGCTGTTGGATGTTATAATGCAGATTGTCCATGATTGAAACCGTTAAAAGGCACTGGGAGATTGGTCCTGTGTAGATCCTCAACACTGACTAATGTATGACTTCTCTGTGCATCCTCATCAGGACATGCTGAAGAACACACCAGTGGGTCATGCAGACCGTCTGCCCTTACAGATGGCCCTGACCGAACTGGAGACACTGGCAGAGAAGCTCAATGAAAAGAAAAGGGAAGCCGACCAGTGCTGCGAGATTCGTCACATTGCAAAGGCCATGAACGAACGCTACCTCAACAAGGTCTGCCCACTGCTCAGTGCGCGTGCCCTGGCATGCATGTTTGTAGTTTGAATTGTACAGTGTGATGCTGTAGCTTGGTGGAGTCTGCCTTCTTGATACATGAGGTTATTGTTTTAATATGCTGATTGAGAAAGTGGTTGGAGTTGATGCACTCATTGCTCAGTCAGTGTGCTCATTTTTGGCTCATGTTTGATTCTTTTAGCATATGCTGTGGCATTTCTCTCTGTCCAAGTGTGGGTAGCCACCAAGCACTTGAGCTTCACATTTTATCTAGTATTCTCTTGCCTGAATAGCATATTTTTAGCACATGGCTACGCACATATGCACACAAAACCAGCTTTTCCCTAATTATTTGTCAGCCACCCACTCGGGCATCTGTGTAGAAACATGTGTTTACAGGATATCTAACATGGGGCAGAGGTGTTTTATTATTCATCATGGCCATTAATTGCAGAGTCGCTGTTAATAGTCATATATTATATTCTGTTGCCCAAAGTGGATGGTTTCACGGCAGAGACTGACAGGAAACTTGGGGGAAGAGAAAGCAAGATGATATGACAAAGGTTTCTTGCCAGACTGAATTTTGGGAGTTACATCTTCCAAGACACCTTAATACCCAGAGTTTAAAAAACAATAAATAGGCTGAAATTCATCAGGGTTGTTTTCTTGTGTACACCAACACAGAACAAGTGAGATCTCTGTTTGGTCTATGTTTCTTTTCTGAACTTTGTGTGGTAAGCTAAGTACTTTAATCCGAGATCCAAACTCCTACTGCATCTTCACATAGAATCACTGTTATTTATCGTCCCTATCCATTAGCTTCTGAGTAATGGCAGCCGCTACCTGATCCGCTCAGACGACATGGTGGAGACAGTCTACAATGAGCGTGGTGAAATCATCAAAACCAAGGAGCGACGCCTCTTCCTGCTAAATGATGTTCTCATGTGTGCCACGCCCAATATCCGGTAAGAGTGACCGCAAACCGGACCCGTGTTTAATCTGTCCCTTAATTTGCACCATCTCCTTTCCTTGGTTGCAATATTCTGTCATTTCTTTAGCTTTTTACAAATTTAAAAAAAAATAATGTAACTGTAATGGAACATTTAATGTAACTGTGATTTCCTGACAGTAAAAATCTGTCTTAAAATGAACTAAACTAGAATGAAATTCTCAAGTGTAGAGAAATATGATAAGCACTGTATGTGACTGGTGTCCTTGGGCTGACATTTGACCACACTGAGTCTGTGGGTTTTGGAACCATTTGTACCCACTGTGGCTTGTTATTTAGCCAAGAGTAAAGGAGAGCCCCGTTACTGGGCTTTTCAGCTTCTGTCCTGTAATTGTAACATGTTAGTCACCACATACTGTTTATGGGAAACATGCACTTACTAAAAAAAAAAAAAGATGAGTGACAATTATCTCCTCTTATCTTTCAAACATGGCATCCATATATCTCCTCCACTGCACTGATGCTATTTTTTCCCACCTTAATTTTTTCTTGCACTCATATTTCCTCCTCACGAAGTGCAGAATAGGAATGTATTCTCCACACGGTGTTAAGAAAAATTTGAACCAGAGGCAGTTTGCCACATGACCTCCACCTCTTCCTGTTCTATTCAGGTGTCAGGATGGCAGTGGGAGTGGCAGTGGCAATGCCATACCCGACCAAAAGTTCCTTCTGAAGTGGAGCGTGCCTTTGAGCTTTGTGGAAGTGCTAGAGTTTGGATCCAGCGAGGACATGGCCGACAACAGCCGCTACCCAGCATCTCATTCTGGGGAGAAGGTGGTCATCAACGCTAAGCCAAGTACGAACCATTGTGTCACATTCTGTTATTTTGGAGTAGCAGTCTTGTTTGTTTGTAGTGCTGTGTCTCAAAAGGTCTGGAATAAAAAGGGCGCGAGTTCAATCAGGTGAGTTGTTAAGTAGTAGGCCATAGGGATTTGAGACTCTGGGATATAGGAGCCAAGACCTGCTGGTCTGGTAGCTACTTGTGCTTGATGACTAATTAAGTGATTAAAGGTAAATATATCTATGCTTGTGCTGAGCTCTATATAAGCTGTAACTTAGAGGTCGTCTTGTGGTTTAAAGTATGGCTCGGTCTCTCCAGGACTATAATTATCAATATTACTTGTAGCATTCCAAAAACTGTAAGAATTGAATTCAATACACTTGACAGATTTGGTAGGTCTATGACCACACTCTATAATTTACAAGGACCCAACAGTTCCAGTAATTCCCCCAAGACCAAGCATTTAGTGTGACAGTGGCAGTGGTAAAAAAAAAGACGTCGGACAGACATAGGCAGTGTCCGACAGTGCCGGTTGGGGGTGTGATGAACATTGACAATAATAACAACAATAAAGATCATGAAATTATGACTATAAATAGTAGTTGTAGTAGTTCATGATGTAGCTGGGCACTGCAGGGCGTTACAGGGTGTAGCAGGACATAGCAGGGCACTCCAGATCATAGCAGGGGGTAACAGGGCATAGCAGGACGCGGAGCAGGACCACGGCAACAGCTGCAACCATAATTTAGGTGCCACCCTAATCCAAGGAAAACTGCTGGGCGACAGAAAACATCTGTGCTCCGGGGAATAAGCTCCCCAGAGCTAGGTTAGTAACAAGCATTTCTGGGACATCGATGCACACGGATGGAAAGGGAGAGCAGAGACGAGCTCAGTGTGTGAAAGGAAGGAAGTCCCACGGCAGTCTAAAACAATTACAGCATAATTAAGAGCTGGTGTAAGGCAGACCTGAGCCAGCTATACACCCTCCCCCACCGGTCTAGGCGAACGCTGCAACTCCCCACTCCCTAACTATAAGCTTTATCAAAGAGGAGAGTTTTAAGTTTACTCTTAAATATGGTGATGGTGTCTGCCACCCCAAACCCAGACCGGAAGCTGGTTCCACAGGAGAGGAGCCTGACAGCTGAAGGCTCTGGCTCCCCCATTCTACTTTTACAGACTCTAGGAACCGCAAGTAACTCTGCATTCTGGGACCGCAGTGCTCTAGTGGGACAATAAGCTACTATGAGCTCTTCGAGATATGATGGTGCCATTTAGTGCTTTGTAGGTCAGGAGAAGGATTTTAAATTCAATCCTGGATTTTCTAGGAAGCCAATGCAGAGAAGCTAATACAG
>NC_045752.1:12871973-12882249 GCF_008692095.1 Etheostoma spectabile | reverse complement strand
ATCTCTTTTCTTAGTTCTTGTCAGAACACTCGCTGCAGCGTTCTGGATCAGCTGGAGAGTCTTAAGGAACTTATTTGAGCATTCTGAAAGTAAGGAATTACAGTAGTCCAGCCTGGAAGTAAAAAATACATGGACTAGTTTTTCAGCATCGTTTTGAGACAGACAATATGTCTAATTTTGGCAGTGTTACGAAGGTGAAAAAACGAGTTGCACGATTTGAACAAACTGCATTATTTATACATAGAATAAATAGTTTTTCTTGCTGGACATTCACAGACATTTCTAAAATGGTGTCAGACCTGCACAAACCGTCCAGCCCCTGAGTGTGTATTTCTTTCCTCCGCAATCCTCTAGTCTGCTGGCTGCCGAATCCAATGATTTCAGTTTTTCCACTGAGTTCTCCCCTGTCACAGACAGCACTCAGCCACTTTAAAAGGCCCAGATCAGGCTCACAAGAGGCATATATTTTTGTGGTCACAGCAGTGCCGGTTTTAATCTAGGATGTAGCTTTTCTTTTTGTGTGTTTGTGCTGAGGTAATGGCAGTGCACTTTGCTGGTCTGGTGAGTGTTTTGATAATGTTGTATCCCTTGTCTGTTAAAGGTTGTGTATGTATTCAAGCTGGGGTCAAAAGCTCACTCTGTCAGTTGCCAATGCTAGTGGGCTGGCATCACGTCCACTGAAAAAACACACGGCACTCTGTCGCTCAGTCTCTGCCTCGGCCTTCTTCTACCTCTCTCTACCTACCTTTAATCTAACATCTGCCAAACTGTTACATAATTATACTGAGTCTTTTGCAGTGTCACTTTTATCTTTTTATAAATCCTGTAATGTTTTTTGTAATGTTTTTTGAGTTGTAGCATGCAGTCCACCTGCAATGTTTCATACTCTTAAACTATTTCCCCCCTCTTTTTGCCTTTTATACCCTTTTCCCCTTACCTTCCACTTAGTGCACTCTCTATTGCCCCATCTCCTGCCAGGCCACCTTTCTCCTTCTGATACTTCAGTGAGATATATGAAAAGTCCAGCAATTGCATGAGTGTACATAACAGATGGCAAAGACAGACCTGGGTATCATCTGGTGTGACTGTAGGGTATTTCTAGGACAGCAACTGCCAGACAGGTTCACTGCCTCATCATAACCTGATGTAATGATACAATATGCGTACTACTTACTGCATGGGTCTCAAATATAATGTTTTTGCTCTTGCAAATGTTGATTTTGAGATTATTTGACATAACCACAGTGCTTTAAAAATGTGTCATTGCATATAACTTAATTTCCTTGACAGGACTAAATAATGTTAGTTGACAACAACTTGCATACCTTTTACTTAGTTCCTTCGCTTTGGTTTAGTTATTTCCCAACCTTTTGGGAATGTGCGTGTATACACAAATGTGTGCATTGTCCAAGAACTTTTAACAAGTAGAAACAATTTCTCAGTCAACTGTGTGCAGCCAAAAGCAGCTTGGTAACCAGCCTGCTAGAAGACTCTGAAAAGACTCTCAGCGTATGATGTCACCTCTTTTCAAGTCTCTCTGCAAAGTTCATTTCTTCTCTACACTGCATTGCAATGGGACCATGCAGCCTTTTCATTTTAAGTTACATTTCCCTGCTGCTTATAGTCACAATCCAATTTGTAGATATAGTGTTTGTTTTTAGGAAGTGTGTAATTGCTGGGATGACTGGTGTGTTTTCTGTGATGCTGCCAGGTCTGTTTTGTGGCATTTGGCACTTGCACAAAGAGCCATTCAGGAAGTTGGACCCAGGTCGAAATGAGTTACACAGGCCCCGTTTTGTCCGTGGGAAATGGTCAATTCAGTTGCATTTTATTATTTGCAACTTAATGTGGATAATGTATAGCAAAAGATGGTAAAATAAAGGGAGGAAACATGCTACAAGGCTCGCACAGACACGCATCATACACAGATCACAGGGCTTGATTTTAACTGAGAGTAGAATAAAGAATAAAGTTAAAACTACATGCCTCAGCAAGCACTGGGATATTGAAAATATGGAGTTCAGTCAATTGTTCTATGTTATTAAACAATGCCAATATGAAGTGATAAGTAGAGAAAGTACGCCATCATATGATATTGGCTATAAATGATCTTATCCAAGCATGTCATACAATAGAGCCAGCATGACAGGTATATTCAGCATTTCTGCCCTAACCTGAATTCAACCCCGTGTCTCGGCCTTTGCTGAGACAGATCAGGCATGACAATTGCACACAGCTTCATTAGAGAAGGCAAAGAGTTGAATTGGAAAAAAAACATGGTAACAAAAGACAAGAACACACTCCAACAATACATTTCTCATTTAGACGGTGGCTAGGATTTGAGCAAGTGACATGAATGACATACAATAAGAGGTCATTGACCATGAAAACATCAATGAAATTCTAAACCCATATACACTACTGTAGGTCTGCTGTGTTTTGTCTTTGCTCATGCATGTGTGTGCTCATGCATGTGTAAGGACCGCAAAGAATTTCTGAGACCACCTACAAATGCAGATTCTGGCAATGCACAAACAGGGCTAAAGTGTCCCCTGACTGCCCAGTCAGCAAGACCTTTTAGGAGAGGACCGGACTGGGTTGCCATGGAGTTGGAGCACCAGGCAGACTCAGTGACTATTGTCTAACAAGAGGAAGAGGAGAAGAAAAAGTAGAATGGCAGAAGCAAACAAAGTCATTTTGGTGCCAAAGTCTCTGATGCGGTTTAACTGTTTGTTCACCAATCCACAATCTCATCGGGTATTATTGTGGGCACTAAAATGTTTACAGTTAGGTTTAAATTTGAAAGAGCCCTGTTCTTGTTAATTGGGCCATTTGATTAAATGACCTCGACAATCTTTTCTGTTGACCGTTTCGGCTAACTGACAGGCCTCTCTGTGCTCTTTACAAGCTACTCTTCATGATCGTGTGTGTGTGTGTGTGTGTGTGTGTGTGTGTGTGTGTGTGTGTGTGTGTGTTGTGGTGTGTGTGTGTGTGTGTGTGTGTGTGTGTGTGTGTGTGTGTGTGTGTGTGTGTCTCAGAGCTTTGATGAGCTATGGGGTTGTGTGTTCTGTGCAGCATTGTTTTGTGTAAGTACCTTTTGATACCGAACAATGGCACAGTAACTGCTCACATCACAAAGGATTATTAGATTTTCTGTTTTAAGCAAAAGTGCAAAAATGACGAAAGACAAATACCTACAGCATACCTATTGTAGCATGCATACACACAGCTGGAACACAAGTAACGCATATTTGTGCAATGCTTTGTGTGGCCTCTGAAAGCTAACATAGCGTTCTTGTGAATAAGTGAGCACACTGGTGAGAATCACTGCCAAGTTTGCTGAGCTGTCACCGCTCCCTGTGGGAAACTGACTGATTGCCCTTTATTGATTTTTGTCTTTTGTTAGTCCAATTTGAACAGCCTCTCTCATCAGACTGGCCTCACTCTTTCTGCTTGTGTATCCAACTTTCTATAAGGGGACAGTTGAAGCTTTTAACGTCTCAGCTAAATTCACTTGCTACCTTTTGATTTTTGTATGCTTTCATTCTTTAAAGCTCAGATGAGGACACTGCTCTCTATGTAGGATTGTTGTCGGGGCTATCTGCTATTACTCACTTTTTTAATATCATATTCTTTATTCAGGACACAAAAAAACAGTACATAGCACAATACAAAACATAGCAAAAGACCAACAAATACAAGATGTAACACATAAAATTAGAAATGACTATAACAGTCAAAGTTCCACAATACATAGTGTTTGGATATTAGCATATTGACTAACACGCCAATGGTTCCACAATCTTGAAGTGAACCTAACCACACTCAATGCAGGATTAACTAATGTTGCAATTATGCTGCACAGACAGACACGTACATGACGTTCTTGAGTACAGCAGGACAGGTGAATACATCAATTAATTAAACCTTAGTAATAAAAAAACAATACATCTATAATTTTAGTTTAGCGTTTTTTAAATTTTTTTTTTTCTTTTGTGTGTTTCTGCGTAGACAAGCTGTACATGGGCCCTGGTCAGTTGTACCAAGATCTTCAGAACCTAATCCATGACCTCAGCCTGGTCAACCAGATCTCCAGCATGATCAGCAGCCTCAAAGGCAACTACCAGGTACTGTATGATAGCGCTAAACACAAGCACCGAGTTAAAGTTACATCAATTGAAACCAATCCATTTCTAGTCTTCACTGTCCCTTGGGGGATGTTTGATTAAAGTGCATAGAAAAATAAATAAATCCAGATTACTGTCAGTGTTTCATGTCTGAAAGGGAATCCATATAAAAAAGTCAAGTAAAAAAACGTAGACATCATCACGACAGCGAATAATTAATACACGCCATAGATCTAAATTGTGTCAAATCAGTGAGTACTTTTTTTTGTTGACTAAATGTAAGTTGGCATATTTTTACCGTCTATTAATATTTTTGGAAGCTTGCTGAAATTTTACATAGACAAATGTTCCTCCAGTGTACCTCAAGACTTTTAAAATCCCATTCATCTTGTTACCCCTCAGATGTCCATTAGGGCCGAGCTGTTATGAAGGCATATAATGTTTAAGCTATGGAATGTGAGTGCGTGGGCAGTTTGTCTCCAGGAGACAAGGAGTCTCTTAAGTCTTGATTTGCACCATTCAAGCCTGTCATATCATGTGGCCACACACACAAGCTTGCCTGTGCAGTTGGGATGGAGGTTTACGCGTGCGTGCGTGCGTGCGTGCGTGCGTGCGTGCGCGTGCTGTGCTGTCAGATGCAAAGTGGGGAGGAAAGGAGGAGGCAATTGAGGCAGAGTAACAAAGAGACATGTGTCAGAAATGGAGGGAGGGATGGAAAGATGGATGGAAAGATGCATGGGACAGGAAAGAAAGAAGCAGGGCTGAGATGTTTGAGCTGTACACTGCCAAGCATTTTCCTCAACACTAAATTTCATATCCTAAATAATACTGACAGAATTCTGGTCAGTGACATGTCATGTCATGGTCAAACACTTTATTTGAAAGGGTGTGCATAAGACTGACATGACACCATCGTATAACCATGACATGACACATGTTATGAACCTAATGGGGTCTTTATTAATGTTTATGACTGTTGTCATTAAGTGTCATTCTGTAAATTATCGCACAGTTTTACAGGGAATATATTACCAAGATGTTGTTTGGCTCTTTGCACCCCAGCCCAGATTGATTGATTGATTTTATTGATGCTTAAATGCTCTGAAATAAATTTCCCATTGTAGCACCTTTCCCTAAACCTCTATTTCTTTTCCACTCAATTATATTTTCCCTTTCATTTCATTTCATCACCCTTTTCCTACTTGTCTTTCCCTCCATATCTTTTTTATGTCTATCACTCAAATTTCCTTGTGTACAGAATGTAAACCCCACAGTGGCCCATGATTGGGTCTCAGGTCTCCAGAGGCTGATATTGAAGAAGGAGGAAGAGATCAGGGCAGCTGACCGGTGTAGGATCCAACTCCAGCTGCCTGGCAAACATGACAAGTTTGTGTTTTACACACACACACACACACACACACACACACACACACACACACACACAACACACACACACCACTCTGTGTGCCTATAGCTTTAAGGGAAGTATTAAAGCACATTTGGATAAACACGTTTCCCCACCACCTCTAATCTGAGGCATGGATCTCAGGGGAGGAAATGGACATCAGTGTTTGCAACCAAAGACTACCCAGTGTTGCAGCTGTTGCTGTACACAAATGCTCATGTCACACACAGGGTGTTACACATTATTATGGTCTGCACGTGGTCCCCCAAGAGTGCACCTTTGGGGTTTTTCCTCTCTTGCTCTCTCTCCATCTCTCTCTTTATATCCCTCCCCCCCCCCCCCCCTCTCTCTTTCCAGGGGTGATTCAAGAATCATAGCTTTAGGGGGGCTCGGCCCCTAATGAGTATGTGACACGGATACATAAAAAACTACCAAAAGTCCCTCTAAGGACTACCAAAATCAAATGAAATGATGATAAGGTGTAAACAATAAATAAATAAAAAATAAAGGGGTCTAAAATCCCCATTCTCTTTCTTTTGCTCTCTCTCTCTTGAGCCCTCATCCCTGCTGCTCTTAGCTTGTGAGATTATCCACGGGTATGTTTGGAAACACAGCTGTGCCTCTTTCATTCCTCCCTTGATCCCTCAATCTCAAAACACACAAAACACAACACGTCTCACCATCACCCAGTGACAGGCGTGATGCATTTCAGACAGGACCCCACAACTCACACACACACACACACACACACACACACACACGCACACACACTGTACACGTGAGGTGCTGTTACAAGCGATAATTGACATAGACTTCTATTGCACTTCTGTCACGGACTGTCAAGTCAGTTAGCATTGAATGGGCAGACTCATGTGCCCCTTCGGCGGGTATTTAACCCAGCCCAAGCTCTGTTTATGAGATCATTTTAGGAATTTTATTGTAGAAGATGCTAAGCAGTGAACTGGTGTGTATGCAAGAATATTCTAACATTAAGAGAGAGAAGTATAAATGCAAATTCAGGCCCTATGGTTGCCAAAGTGTTGACACATCTGTCAGTGGTTCACACATTGTCTGGACTTTTTTAAAGCTCTACGTGATGACTTATGTCTAATTTATGTATTAAAATACTAACTTTTAAACTTTTCTTACACTAGCTGGAAATTGCAGCCCCATACAGAATTAGTTTGAAAATAAATGATAAAATGATCTTCCTGTCCAGTGTGTTGCTGCTAAAGATCATATATATATATAGATAGATAGATAGATAGAGATATATATATAGATAGACGTGTGTGTGTGTGTGTGTGTGTGTGTGTTAAATATGTAAATTTAGGAGGACGTTGAAAAATGGTGAGGCACTAAACAATGTTTGTCACGAAATATCTCCTTAATATATTTGTGATATAGATATAACAGTATTAAAGTTTGGAATTTTCTCAGAACTTTCTAATCATTAGTGTTGTTTTGTCCTCTCTATTGGCAGGTCGGGTAAACCAACTTACTTCAGTGCAGTGTTCAATACTCTCAGCCCAGCCATCAAACAGTCATGGATTAGTAACTTACAGATGGCCAAGCTGGCTCTAGGTACAGTACACTGCCACTGTCTCAGCTGCCAATTGTTTTTTCAGATTTTAATTGTTTATACACTCATTTATATAATATGATGGTTTACTTTATTGACATATTGTCATATCTATCATGTTAATCCAGTAGATGTCTATGTTTATCCAAATTACTACTGTTACTACATTATTGACTAGTAGTTGTTAGGCCAGCTACATAGTATGACCACATCTAATGAGAAAATGAAAGCTGTACCAAAATATGTTTTACAACAATTAAAAGAAATATGATGATAGTTTTACAATGTGACTTCTGGAGTCTTTTATTCTGAAGACAGATTGCTTGTGGTTAAAAAACACTAACTTTATACTGGTATGTATACATTAATGAATCAAGTGCTGTGTGTTTGTGTTTGAAATCAGAGGAGGACAACCTGCAGGGTTGGTTCTTTGCAGAGGATGATGGGAATCAGATCAAAAAGCAGAAACACCCTCTCTTGCTTCGACAGATGCCTGTGGTCATGTCCAAACTACAGGAGTTCAAGGTGAGACATTCTCTCTCTGTGTGTGTGTGTGTGTGTGTGTGTGTGTGTGTGTGTGTGTGTGTGTGTGTGTGTGTGTGTGTGTGTGTGTGTGTGTGTGTGTGTGTGTGTGTGTGTGTGTGTGTGTGTGTGTGTGTGTGTGTGTGTGTGTGTGTGTGTGTGTGTGTGTGTGTGTGTGTGTGTGTGTGTGTGTGTGTGTGAGTGTGAGTAAACAGTTACTAATGTTCCTGTTTATTTATGTTCATTTATTTATTTTGGCTGGGCACTATTACATGATTGGATGATTGGATTCAGATTTTACTGTGTAACTGGCAATGACATACCAACTGGGTAAAAAAATAGCTCTTAGATGTGTTTAAGAGGCCAGTTAGCTTAGTTGGTTACAGCGTGGTGCTAATAATGCCAAGGTCGTGGGTTTGATCCCTGTATGGGCCATTGGTTTTAAAAACTATGATGTCATATCCTGCATGGTGGCCCAATGGTTAGCACTGTGGCCTTCCAGCAAAAAGGTTTTGGGTTCAAATCCAGGTCGTTCCAGCCCTCTCTGTGTGGAGTTTGTATGTTCGCGTATGCATGGATTTCCTCCATTTTTTCCCCCTCTGGTTTCCCCCACCATCAAAAATATGTACTAGGTTCTCCAGCCAGTGCCCTTGTTCAACTGGCTCAGATCTGGAGTTGGTCCCCGGGTTCTGTGATTGGCTGCACACTGCTCCCTTGAGGGATGGGTTAAATGCAGAGAATGAATTTCACTACATGTACGTGTATGTGACAATAAAGTACCTTTACGTAGTAGTCTGTTGCTCTGAGTAAAGTTGTTTTACAAATGATTTGAGCCATGTTGTTATACCAAGTTGGAAAAATGACAGCTGTTTCTACCTGAGTTTATCTTTACCAGAATTGTCACTCTTGGTAAGGCAGAAGCTCCTCTACTATCAGCACTGACCACCAAAGTGTCAAAGGGCACCCCACATGTTAGCTCATGTTAGCTCATGTTAGCTCATGTGGGTTGGTTACTTCAAGGCTGAACCTCTCTTTGTGGATTTAGCTTGACACTAATTAAAGCCCATTGAACACCTGTTGTATTTACCCTGTGAATTCCTACATGGTGACTTGATGCTCATCTGACCTTGTTTCTTTATCACCCTCTCTGTTTTCTTCCCATTCTGTGACAGGTGGAATGTGCTGTTCACAATCCAGAGCCCCACATCAACACAGAGAGCACAGCTGATACTCCCGTCATGGGCCATGGCTGTGTCTGGGTGAGACCTTTTTCCCACTTTGTTTAGAAAAGAAGCACCGTGTTTGCTTACATTTCAACATTACACAAAATGAGTTTATTCTAAGGGTCATAGTGGCTAACTACTAGGGGTGGGAAAAATAATCAATTCTTAGATGCATCACAATTCTCTCTAGATCGACTCAGTGCTCGATTCTGATAAGTTAATAATCGATTCTTAAAACAATTTTTTTTAAATGTGTTGATTTTTATTTGAAAGTTACTGTCTCTAGACATTTACAAATCAGAAAACAGAGTGACTGAAAGAGGACGGAATAATGGACAACAACTTAGAGTTTAGGCAAGAGTGCAGAAAAAAACACACAGAAATGGCCAAAAGGAAAAAATAAATAGTTCTGTAAGTATACATCTGATCTAATAAGACAAACATATTAAACAACAAACCAACAAAATAATTAGGCAATACACATATAGGCTGTTCGTGTTTCATGTTCTAAGAAGCCGGTTTATCTACCATTAAACATGACAGAGCCTCTGACATGGAAGATTACTGTGAGAAAAGGTGACTTTAACAAGCATGTTTAAGGCTTAGTAATAACTACAAAATAAAAACCTCCATAGACAAAATATTTCAGTAAAACTTGTGTGTGACAAATAATGCATATGTCAAAATCTAACAAACTCAGATTTATGTTTTTTTTTTTTTTTTAATCCGGCACGGAAATGTACGTAAAAAAGTAGTTGCATCAAGATGCATCAATAATCGGTTTATAATCGCAACGTGAGGTGTGAATTGATTCCCACCCCTACTAACTAAAATAAAGTGGGCTTCTTCCACCCAGAGCAAGAACTAAAATTGTCTGGAGGAATACAGTAATGGGCCTCACTCCTGAAATCCGAGTCTCGCGCTTGAGGATGTGTTGAGTGGCTTTAACAACTGTTTATTGGCAAATAGTCTCGTAGTCCTTTTTTATTTTCAGAAGCTTTCAGAAGAAGATTATTTAAGCCCAACCACGTTTCTGTTTTCCACTGTAATGTGTTAGCTGAGCAGATGGTAAGGTTTTGCTGTTCAATTTTAAATGTCTAATGTCCTTGAGAAAAACAATCTGGGTTTAAAAAGTATTGCTTCAGTACTTTTTTTTTTTTTTTTAAATAAACAATGACTGTCATAGCCATAGTAATCACTGGTTTTTGATCATCAGGGAAAACCTTGAATCTGTTGAAAATATAAACGTTAGATTTTAGTTATTTTAAGTATAATTTATTGTTTTAGGAGATTAGTATTGGTCTCATAGGATTTTGCCTTTAGCCTCCTATATACATTTATATTCCTATAATATATATTTATAGGAATTCTTAGTGTATATATATATATATATATATATATATATATATATATATAT
>NC_045752.1:12869325-12871963 GCF_008692095.1 Etheostoma spectabile | reverse complement strand
TATATATATATATATATATATATATATATATATATATAAAATATGTTGTTTTATAGAGAGGTTCATTTATTCATCTTTTACTATTTTTTATATATTTTTAGGTTGCAAGTTGCACCAACCAGATGGGGCAGATATCCATAGTAGCCATGCAGAGCTCCAGCCCTAAGGTGACTGAATGTTTCAATGTAGAGTCCCGTATCCTCTGCATGGCCTTCGTCCCTTCAGAGCAACCCCAGGAGAATGCCGGGAATGTTCCCGAAAAAAGCCATGTGAAGGCCAGCGATTCTCCCAGTGTCTGTCTGGGCATGGAGGAGGGCAGGTACAGGCACCGTGTACTTACTAAAGTGGGCCTTTTAATGTCTACAAATTACAATACAAGTTACAATAAACGTTTTTTTTGAGTCAGTTGTACCTACACACCATGCAATATGTTACTTTTTTACTTTGACTTATGCATCCATAAATTATAAATATCAGGTTTTAGTTATGCATATATTAATAGTAAATTTCAAGATCAAAAAACAAGGGTGTATTTCTAGACTTTTTATTTCGCACCAAAGTTTATTGTACAGAGGGCGATCTAACATAGTGGTCAATACATTTATGGTACTTGTCCACTAACTTCAATGGACCATCATGAAAGGGTGTTTGCTACAGGTTGTCAAAAAGCTCTCTTGTAATTGTAGGAAGTTACATATTAAAATAGGGCTGGGCGAGAGTTGACAATTGGTGCTTTCAAAAAATACCTTCACACTTAGATTTTAGATAAATAATCATCAGTAATGTGGAAATAATGTTTAAGTGGGGAAAAGGTAAATATAGAACAGCTAGAACAACATGGTAAATTCAGATGACAGGCAATCGTTTCTGTAAAAACTGTATCAATTGCCAAACTGTTTTTGATAACATGCATGTAGAGGTGTTTATAAAAGAAGCACAAAGTTTGAAGTTTGGTCTATTTTATCTCCTGTCCTGATCAGCATCATTGTGTATAAGAGCAGCCAGCGGTCCAAGAAAGTACGTCTGCAGCATTTCTTTACCCCAGACAAGTCCACCGTCACCAGCCTGGTCTATAAGAAACACTGTCTGTACGTCGGCCTGGTCAGCGGCACTGTGGCAGTCTACTCCAGATCACAAGGTGTGTGTCTCAGAAGGGGAGGGACTTGTCAATTTGTGTATCTCATCTGATCTCAGAATTCTGTCGTTTGTTGAAACTCTTAACCAGCTAAAATTAGGGCAATTACTAGGTTACATCACTGTTGTTGTGTGAAATAGAAATGCATTCATTGAGTTAATTAGATTCTGTGTCGATGTGCTGTGTTTACCTCAACATTGAGTCTGCACCAGGCCTGGGTTTTGTAACCCTCAACCATAATTAGCGATGTACATGAATAAAAGCACTGTTGCTGGGTGCCTGGATAGCTCATCTGGTAGAGTGGGCGCCCATGTAGTACAGAGGTTTACTCCTCGCCGCAGCGGCCGAGGGTTGGACTCTGGCCTGCGGCCCTTTGCTGCATGTCATTCTTTCTCTCTCTCTCTCTCTCCCGTTAAATGTCTAAACTGTCCTATAGAAATAATGGCCTAAAGACTGCACCCAAAAAAACACTGTTGCTGACTTGGGAACTTTGTTGTTTTTTGTTGTTTGTTTTTTTGTTGTTTATCAACTTTTAACACACTTCTGCTGACCTAATTTTCCAAAAACAACCAGCCCCATATTTGATGAATTATGGGCGGAACGTTTGATGTGTTACAATGCTGAAACATTTGGCAACACTGAATGAAAGGGGTTATTCAGGGAGAAACATACGCTGAGATTGTCTTTTGTGGTTTATTGCTCTAACTGCTATTTTCTTTGTTGCTGGGTTGCCATTACTGTGTAAGTCAGAGGCTCACTGTGTTCCGCAAGGTCAAGGGGTCTCCTTTGCTCTGTGCTGACATTCTGTTTCCGTTTGCTCGGTTGTCTGCGAGAAGCCAATCTGTTTGCAGTGACCTATTTAACGTCTTCCCTCCCCAGACGAGAACAGACACGTCAGTGCGGAGCAGATCTGAGCTGCACTCTTCCCACAGTCTTTCACATTCTGTGTTTAGTTTCATCTCTTATTGGCTTTCATATCAGTGAAAACAGAGGTCTCTTAGTATCCTCCTTGGTCTGTCACAGTGGTTTACTCTGTCTTTGTCTGCTTTTTCTCTGTGGCACATATTGTGGGTAAAGATAAGTACATATTTTCAGAACATGAGGACTCAAACTCCGTGTAATTCTTGTCCGCCAAATATAAGTATTGGTACCACTATCATGTGACGCCACTATTGCTAGAGGCATGTTTTATAAAAAAACACTATGAAGCACCGAGAGGGAGATGGAGTGATCCTGCATGGAGGAAGCCCGTGGCCCTGGTCTGGAGCCAGGCCCAGACGGAGGGCTCGTCAGTGAGCGCCTGGTGGCAGGGTTTGCCACAGAACCGGGCACAGCCAAAAAAAGCTACGTGGCACCTATCTCTCCGTCCCATGGGCCCACCACCTTTGGGAGAAACCACTGGGGGCGGGCCTCGACGGACCAGACCCCAGCGGCAGAGGCTGGCTCTGGGGACGTGGAATGTCACTTTTCTGTGGGGAAAGGAGCCGGAACTTGTGCGGGAGG
>NC_045752.1:12852495-12869315 GCF_008692095.1 Etheostoma spectabile | reverse complement strand
GCGCTACCAGTTAGATCTGGTGGGGCTTACATCTATGCATAGTCTCGGAACCAACTTTGGACTCTTGTTTGGTGCATATGCACAAACAACAGTCAGAGTACTCAGCCTTCTTGGAGACCTTGAATGAAGTCCTGTATGGGGCTCCAATGGGGAACTCCATAGTTCTGCTGGGGGATTTCAACGCACACGTGGGCAATGATGGAAATACATGGAGAGGCGTGATTGGCAGTGACGGCCTCCCTGATGTAAAACAGAGTGGTTGTCTGTTGTTGGACTTGTGTGCTAGTCATGGATTGTCTATAACAAACACCTAGGACAAAGGTAAATGATAGATTTTATAATTGTTTCATCTGATCTGAGGCCGTATGTTTTGGACACTCGTGTGAAGAGAGGGGCGGAGCTGTCAACCGATCACCATCTGGTGGTGAGTTGGGTCAGGGGGTGGGGGAAGACTCTATACAGACCTGGTAAGCCCAAACGGGTAGTGCGGGTAAATTACGGAATGTTTGGAGGATGTCCCTGTCCGACAGACTTTCAACTCGCACTAGCGGAGCTTTTCGTGCATCCCTGTCGAGGCTGGGGGCATTGAACCAGAATGGATAATGTTCAACAATGTGCAACTCCACGGTGGCAAAGCCCCAGGGATTGATGAGATCCGTCCGGAAATGCTAAAAGCTCTGGGTGTGGAGGGGCAGTCTTGGTTTACACGCCTCTTCAACATTTTGTGGAGGTCTGGGACGATGCCTAGGGAGTGTCAGACTGGGGGGGGTGGTTCCCATCTTCAAAAAGGGAGACCAGAGGGTGTGTGCCAATTACAGAAATATCACACCTCAGCCTCCCTGGTAAAGTCTCCTCCAAGGTGCTGGAAAGGAGGATTCGGCCAATAGTCAAACCTCTGGTTGAAGAGGAACAATGCGGATTCTGTCTTGGTCGTGAAACAATGGATCAGATCCTCACTCTTGCAAGGATCCTGGTCTAAATGTGTTTTGTGGATCTGGAGAAGGCCTGTGACCGGGTCCCCCCGGGAGATACTGTGGGAGGTGCTGCAGGATTATTGGGTGAAGGGGTCCCTTCTCAGGGCCATTCAATCTCTGGATGAACAAAGCGAGAGCTGTGTCCGGGTTCTCGGCAGTAAGTCGGAATCGTTTCATGTGAGGGTTTGTCTCCGCCAGGGCTTTGCTTTGTCACCAATCCTGTTTTTTAGTATTTATGGACAGGATATCGATGCGTTGTCAGGGTGGTGAGGGGTTGCAGTTCGGTGGGCTCGGGACATCGCTGACAAGGGCGGCCAAAACGAGTTTCCTCAGGAGGGTGGCTGGCGTGTCCCTTAGGGATCGGGTGAGAAGCTCCGTGGAGAGCTCAGAGGAGAGCCGCTTCTCCTTTGGTTTGAAAGGAGCCAGTTGAGGTGGTTTGGGCATCTGGTAAAGATGCCTCCTGGGCGCCTCCCTAGGGAGGTGTTCCAGGCAGCTGGGACGAGGCCTTGGGGAAGACCCAGGACTAAAGTGAGGGATTATATCTTCAACTTGGCCTGGAAACGCCTCTTGATCCCACAGTCAGAGTTGGAAAACGTGGCTTGGGAAAGGGCAGTTTTGGGTCCCCTGGTGGAGCTGCTTCCCCCGCGACCCGATACCGGATAAGTGGACGAAGATGGATGGATGGATGATGTTATATTAATCTCAGTCACACGTACATCTCCATATGACTCAAACACATTTCCAACATCTCCAAGGAAGAGCTTTTAAGTGTCTTTTCTCAATTTCTACCTTTTGTTCTGTTAAGTTGGTCTGTTACCTGTGTCTAGGCCGCAAGCGGTCAGGCAGATTTTTACTTGCACGGTCTAGGCGCGGGTTTGGGCTTGTGTGCACTGGAGAGAGAGAGAGATAGAAACAGAAATAATAGGGATGATGAAACAGAAACACAGGAGGAACAAAAGTCTGCCTGAAATAAACTGTATGTATCCAACCATTCAGGAATGTTCTGGGCTACTCATTGCTCCTTTTTTTGATGTCACCTCCCCCCTGCTTTATTCTCCACACACTAATTATTAGACACTGGCACAGAGTATGCCAGTGTTGGCCTTTGGTGTAACTGATTGTTTCATGATCAGTTTCACTAGTTGCTTGTCATCATTCATCAACACTGGTGTGTCAAATATGTTCCCAGAAGAAAGTCATAGCCCAAGATCTTTGAGTCTGATTTGTAGGGTTTCTTCCCATCAGAAGCTCTGTCACCTTCACTGGAACATGATGCCTGATGCCTAAAATGATGAGTCATCCTGTATAGTTTGGTAGGGAAACTGTTCCCGGCATCCCTGTTACAATGCTGCTCCGATCACAAACACAGTGAAAGGCTGATTAGCATTTAAAGTAGACCTACGTTTTACACTGCAGGGAAGAAAGCAAGCAGAACTAGGAAAATGATCAGCTTATATGAACAAATTATGTTAAGCTGTCATCTGATTCAATAGGACCCTCACAGTGAATAGTGACGAGACATCAAAAACAACTGAACAGATGGGGATGTTGCTTTGTCTTTATAGCCATCAGTGCTGAGTTATCCTGCATGGAAAGGCTATCCTGCTGTATATGCAGTGTGTCTAAAGCTGGCCAGTCATCCTCATTCTGCCATGCTTGTTGTTTCCTTTTGTGAGTGACTGTGTGAGAGATGGAGACAGAAAGAGGTAATGATTCGGCAAAGGTCACACGTCATAGCAAAACATTTAGAACATCAACTCTTGATCTTGTCTATTCTGCCATCCTGCATCATTGATTTTTTTTTTTTCTCCTACTGGGAGTATTGTGCATCATATGTTGTTTGTTGCAGCTTTCTCAAAATAAAAGAAATTATTGGCTTTTTCAATCAGCGTTCACTGTCTGGTTTGTGTGCACACACAAACAATGTGAGAAGTGTTTTGTTGCAACTGACACTGACATGAAGGAATGCTACAGTTTCAGAAGTGGGTAGACTTACATAAGACTGCAGGTTGCCACTCCTGTCATTTCTTTTTCATTTTCTCCACTGCTCCTTTCCTTTTCATCTACCTACACAGTGTGCTTTTTGCAAAAATACACACAGGGCATTTCTGGAATGCTAATCCCACCTAGCCCCTTTTAGTGGGAGATTACCCTCACTTCCCATCATTACTGTACCTCTGAAAGAACATCTCTCCCTGCGTGGCACCTCTGCCTTCAATAGCCGCCTTTGTGCCTTTTCTTAAGAAACACTATTGGTGTGGCCTCATTCACTTCCTGATTAGCTAAGGGAATGTGGTATCTGGAGGAAATTAAGTCTGTATTCATCACAGGGCCCTTTTATTTAAAAGTATATGTCAGTTAAAAAAAACAAACAATGTTTACTGATTCACATTCCCTACCGTACATGTGTGTGACATGAATCAAATGTATAACTTTTTTCTGTCCAACAGGCTTTCATTTTATTTACGACATTGATTGCAATCTAAACTAGTAACTATGATGGTTGCAAGAATGTAATGTGTTGATATTTATAAAGGTACTGCATGGGGTGTTACATAGCATTAGAGCTGGCACTGTAGGTGCCCAGGCACATGTAGAACCCAGTGTGTAGGAGGTGTGTGTGGGATAGAGATCAGCTCTGACTAATGCTGTGCAGTCCATCTATATTCACAGTGAAGGATGTGAAAACCATCAATGGCCACTCCACCAGCATTAGCAGAATCATAAATTAAAATAAAATTAACTTTTCAGGGGATATTTATAAAGACAGAGTGTCTATTACTGTGCCTTCCATACAAAGAATAAACCATTCTGCATGAACCATTACATTAACAATTGCTAGGTTAACATTGCAAAAGACAATACAATAATAGAAATAGAAGATAAGTACACTACAGTACAAATTGTTGTTGCTTATGTTTCACCATGCTGCAACTTTATTAGATTTCAGATCCTTACTGAATATATATGTATTGTGTGTTTGCATATGAACTGCTTTTTTGTTCATAGGATATTTTGTGAAATGCAGATTGTTTATTTGAGTATTGAGGTGCCAGTGTTGCATTTGTTGTTTCAGATGGTTTATGGAGCAGCGAGGAGCCCAAAGAGCTGAAACTGGGAGTCCTCCCAGTCAAGGCTATGCTGGCTGTGGAGGAACACCTCTGGGCTTCATCAGGTGGACAGGTCTTCATCATCAGCACCCATACACACTGTGTCGAGGTACGTAACTTAGCTCTGAAACTGTTTTGGCTAGTATTACATACCGTGTCTACAACATATGTGTTGTGTTAATACAACCCCCCCCCCCCCCCAAAGTTAAGAACCAAGGTACATTTTGAGTGTGGATATATTTGTTGTTAGGGAGATTTCCCAAGAAGCAACCAGTGTAAACTCAGTCACTAAAAGTGCAAAGAACCTCATTTCCCTCCCTGCGATTCCTTCTTTCCATATCCTGAAATATGGATGCTATATTCTGTGTGTGTTTTTTGGCCTGGTTTTGGGAATGAAAGCAACTGCCATGGGTCCAAGAATAGTAACCTTCCTGTGACATGCACTAACTAATAATCTGTTTAGCCTCATTAAGCTCATTATGTTGAACCACCTGCCTGTCTCGCTCTCTTTTCCTCACTGAGGACTTACTGTTAGTCCAGAGTGGTGACTGTAAGTGAACTAGGAGAGACAGACACATAGAGGAACAAATGGTAGGATGGATACAACCAAAGGCGTGGATGAATTATTTAGTACATACTCAATTAGATAAAAGGTAGATACAATATGATGAACATGATTAAATGTGTGTGAAACAAAATGCAGGACATTTACATGTCATGCTCCTTCGTGAGGAAGACCGGGCTGGGTCGAAACGTTGCAACACAATAAAACGTATGGGAAAATTAGCAGAGTGAGGCATCTCATTCTTTTCAGTTGTATCTATGAACCTTCAACCCATTTTATCAGAACCGTGTACTGACATGCTTGTGAATGGACTCTCCTTAGCTAAATATAACTACACCTACATGTAAAGCAACGTGTGGAGAGATTATGGAACCAGTGGTGATGGAAAAAGCCTATTGTATTGTTCTCCATGCACAGAGCATTCAAAATTGCACATATGTGAAATCTATTCAAGAGTAAAACCAAGAGTTAAAGAAAAATGATTTATAAAGTTGATCTAAAATACCAGTAAATACTTGCTTCTGTGTGCTTCTTGTTTTGACTACACCTGACACTCTCGTTATGTTCTGAAATGTTGAAATCACCCCTGAACAAACATCTTTGGTGCATTTGTCCATGAAAACAAACATTGTTTCATATCCTTTGTTCCCTATTGTGGGAATGTGACGCTGTTGATTCCATTTCTATGCTAAAGCATAATCACGGGTGCCAGACATTACAACGACAGACAATGCATGGGCTACTGTAGTCTAAACAGATTTTGAAAAGCAATCAACCCACAGAAAGTCTTTCATAAAGAAATTCAATAGTTTTTCTTTAGTTTGTAGACACACGCAGCCAACACAAGACAGTCCAAATTCACCCTGTAGCCACCGTCATGTTAGGCTTGGGTTTTAAATGTCAATAACAACAGTGTACAGCACTGTTTGTGCAACAGCCTGTTGCATTCTTTTTTTAACGTCTGTGTTCTCTCGTAGGCAGATGGTCACACTGACTAACGGCGCCTTAGTATCTTTCTCATCTAACTTACAAACATGGGCACACGTCTAATCTTGCACCTTTAGACTACTGCTAACCTCAGTTTGCCGACTATATAGCTAATCAGCTGCTAATCAGCTACAGAATATCATACAGCATGCAAGTACCACTTTGGTCCGTTTAGGTGCAGGTACGGTTCTAACTCTTCTTTCAGTTTTTCTGGTAGGGGATCATCAAAGGTCTCATGTCTACTCGTACTTGCAAACTTATTTTACCACTAAAAGGTCCTTAGAAGTCTTAGATTTCACTTGGTGAGATTTTGAATACACTCGCTCTTTAAGAGCTCCTATTATTATGTTCATTTTCAGGTTCATAATTGTATTTAGAGGTCGTACCAGAATAGGTTTACATGGTTTAATTTTCAAAAAACACTATATATTTGTCCTACTGCACATTGCTACAGCTTCTCTTTGCACCGTGTGTGTTGAACGCTCTGTTTTAGCTACCGAGTGAGGTATCTCACTTCTATTCCGTCTTTGTTGGGAGTTGCACATGCGCAGTACCATAGCTCATAGCTCTTAAATTGCTTCCCTTCCTCTTCATGGGATGAGAGAGGAAACAAGCAAATGTGTTTTTAGCGGGATGAAACGTCCTTTCCTCTCAAGTATCGCATGAATTTGTCATCTGAGTTAGCAACTCTTTTAGAGAAGGAGCACGGTTTCCGGGAAGGCTGCTCTTGTGTATCCTCGCCTATGGCTCCTCGATGACCTCTTTGCGATGCTCGTTCCTCGGGGCAGAAACAAGAGCTTTGAGACGGGCTTCACAGAGAAAGGACAGAACAACTTCTGGTTCGCCGAGGACTGAGGAGCTATCAAATAAGGGCCACAAGATGCAGCCCTAGTGTCTTCAGGCATCCGCTCTAACTAGCTTGGTTTGGCGTGCCACACTAGAAACTAGGCATTAAATGTTAACGTTTGTTACACAGTGACGCAAAGTGGTGCGTGTTTGTCACAGAAGTAAAGGCTGGACTACAATATAGAGCTGTTGGGAACAGTTTGTGAACAGGGTTTAATGTGGGAGATGGGGAGTCCCTTGGGATGGACTTTGGGTTTTTTGACTTTGTAAACCTATAACATGCACATAAAAGATACATAACACAATAAAAGCATAATAATAATAATGAGCTCTTTAATAAAGGTTCATGTTACTTTAGTACCCTCCCTCTGGCTGAATTAATTATAAATGTGCAAAAGTTCATGCCTAAGTCCTGTCACCCTGCTCTCTCTCCCCCATCCAGAGGCAGCTGGAGGCCCACCAGGAAGAGGGCATGGTGGTGTCCCACATGGTGGTGGCTGGGGTGGGCATCTGGATCGCCTTCAGCTCTGGTTCTACTCTGCGCCTTTTCCACACCGAGACCCTGGAGCACCTGCAGGACATTAACATTGCCACACCTGTCCACAATACACTGCCTGGTGAGACATACGTTACGTCCATTTCTGGACTGATAAAATATCAATCCAGTTTAGTTTCCAGTGCCTATTAAAAAGAAGACCTATTGTGGGATTTTTTTTAAGTTTCTAAATTTCAGCATAACTGCAAATAACATTAAGCCTTTTCAGGTACCTATTCATCACACAAAGAGCATGAGTATGAATTAATTTGAGTAAAGGTTACCTGTTCAGGGTCAACTTGTATAGTTATAGTTCAGATATTCTGCATCAAAGACAGAATTTAGTCAGTCTACATTACTAAATTGCTGTGTTTTATTGTTTCTTATTTTTCTGCATCCCATCCCCAACATTTTATTCTTGTTGGACAAATACAATGCGGTTGAGATCTTCTCATTCCATCCCCAAAGTAACCAGTAGGATTATTTAACATACTGATTTTGTTTTTTCAAACAAAAATCAATCCTTTTGAATTGTTCATGTATGATTCTACATATTAACCATAGACTGTTAATATTAATAGACAGAGCATGTGTGATGTCACCCATTAGTTTGTGAAACTCTGCTAGTCGTCGTGTTTGCTGTTACGGGTGCAGTCATCCTGGTTGCGGATGTGACAATTTTAGACAAGAGGGAGGCGTGAAGGACACACGTTTCGTTACACACTTTCACTGGTTATCACATCATAGCCACGCCCTAAAACACCCCCCGCTTTATCACCGATTTTAAATTCAACAAGACCATAATTCAAAAAATAAATTCTGTATTGTAGAATACTTAAAACTAGTAAATGAGGATGTGTGTTTACGGAGGTAATAAATCAAGTGGGAAGTGGGTCACTTTCTCAAAGACTTCTACAGAAACCGACCTCCTTTTGCAACTGCACGTGTCGCCCCCTGCTGGAATTCAGAAGGAATGCAGGTTTAAGGCACTTCCGCATTTGCAGCACTTCGCCAAACCGGATGCTTTGTCCATTAATATTAACAGTCCATGATATTAACTAACAACAAAACATACTGTACTGTAGTATTCAAAGCCTTGTGGATAAGATTCAGTCATAGTGATTCTGTGGTCTTTAGCACATCAACAACCACCTCTCAGTTCTCTTCGCCGGCCCTTGGGCGTCAGTCAGTAATGTGATCTGTATGCCTGACTGAGACTGTAACCTTTTCGAGAGTGTCAAACTGTCTGACAAAGAAGAGAAAAGAATAAATGTTCTTTCTTGTGATATCTGATATTGTGATCATCTAGTCAAATACACTTATTTAGACACAGCTCAGCATTTGTGGACTGTGATGCAAGTCCCACGACTTCATGTTTTCAAAGTGTTGTCTTACTTAGTGCCTGTCAGTATTTAGCTGACATCAGCGTAGATGCTCATCCAGACAGCTCTTGTTATGGTTTGTCATGCTTTTGTCTTGCTTTAGTCTAAACAGTGAATAAGGAACCTCTCATTGTCTCTATTCATAGGGTTGCATAAAGAAACCTTTTGACCTCATCAAGTCATTATTTAAGGAAACTTGGCATGTTATGGAAGGCGCTGTCTAAAAGGCAAATCCAACCCAAATTTAAATTGAAAACAAATAATGGTACATCCTTTAGATCCAATGGATGATGATGAATTACGACATCACTTCAAAATATATTTGCAACTCAGCTTCTAGTTGAGCGAGTGGACTTCAATATAAAAAGAGCTATCACATTAATAGTACCAAAGATCAAGAGCTTGTTTCGGAACTCGCTATAATGTTAGTAATCCCTTGTTGTAAAAAGTGAGATTTCCATGTCTTTTTTTACTATAAAGCAGGTTGAGATGCTATATAAATACTGTGAAAAGTTTAAAAACACTCAGGCCACAGAGAAATGTGAACATCCTGTATTCAGAGGGTGAATATGGGTATATTCAGACAGACCGTATGAAAAATGAGCATAATATTTGCGCTTTATAAATCATCACAAAGTAGGAATTGACAATTATCATGAAACATTAACAAGAATGTAGGAGTATAACATACTTAATATAGGATTACTAGTGAGCAGTAATTTAGATGAAAAAAGTGGTTTGTCCCTAGTCTGGCTATCACCAGACCAAGCTAAATAGATTTGAGATTGAGCATTGGTCTGGGGAGTCTGCTCTGTATTTTGTCTGCACAAGAGGGGTGACCAACGGATAGTTCAAATGACACAATTGGATAGTCTTTCAACCAATCAGATCAGCGATCCAGGTGACAGCGGCATCAACGCGTTGCTTCGCTTTGGTGGCGTTCGATAAATGCTATGTTTAATGAAAACAAGAAGCTGCTTGTTAGCTTCTCTATCGTAATTGTGTTAAACCCACCAATAGCTAGTCTGGTAGATAAGCCGGTTTGCAATTGGTTCCCGCAAAATGAAAGCAGGAGAATTAAACATGCAGGTTTCCAAACCGAGCTGCAGGGCAAAATCAAATCGCCGGCAGAGTGGGCAGGGTTTACTCAGTCTAGTAGGTCCCTGCTTTGAAAAGAAATTTACTCTTCTTACCATTCCACTATAATGGCTCACCTTTGATCTCTGAGTGAGTAAGGCACTGCAGATGTTAACCCATCATTACCAGGTTGCAGTATCAGCAGAGCAGCGTCAGAGGCGAGAAAAATGAGCCATATTTTACAGACGATTGGATACCAGATGAGTTTAATATGTAACATATAGTGTGTCCAAAACCATGGAGTGTACTGCGTCGTACCATAACATTGTTTAGAACTGTTTAATGGGCTCTTTAGCACAGGCATGAGTTTTGTTACTATGGCAATTGTCGTCATCACAGTAGATGGTATTGTATTTAGTGTGCTGCAGTTGGTTGTGGAACAGTTTCCTGCCATGTGTGTTTAAGCCAAACATTGTCGCCGTCAAACCAAATGACTGTTACTGTGACAATTGTCCCAGTCTGAAGTCATCAGAGTGTCCTACTGCTGCTTCGGATCTTGTAATCTGCTGTGTTACATCAGCTTGACCCCAAAAACACAGTCCAAAAGGATGATTGTTTTTTTGCTTCTGTTGGTATGTAGTCAGGATTTGTGCAGTCAAGTCGCTGCTGCATTCAATCTCTCTTTTCTCCATGCTGAGTAATAACGACAGCTGTGGTTTAGTCTGCCCTTAGTTTCCCGAAGCATTCTTTGTAATGTTTAAGTTCTATACACTCATTGCCTTGCTCTTGAAACTGGATTGCACATAGTTTTGATTCTTAAATGAGGTTTTGATTTGAGTTTTGGTTTTTGATGACAGCTGTGGTTTCTCCTGTATGTGTATTGTGGTCTGCAGCTAAAGACTAGCCTGCAGTTGTTCTGTACGATCTTATCATCTGCATCATTAGCTGTGCTGTCATTAGGCCAGCATGGCCTCGACTGTGTGCACATTTAGTCTTTAGAGGGACCTTTCTATTATTGCCATAAGGTAGCAATAACATTCAGAAAGGCCTCAGAAGTATTTAGCAAAATGACAAAAAAGGAATGTGTGGAGTTTGTGTAACATCTTGTAAAGCAGGTTAGCTCTTTTCATCAAGCACTTCTTCCACTTCAAGCAGCCTTTATTAATCTGCAGAATGCCAGCTCTCATGTAATTAACTTTTGGGAGACGGTTTTAAATACCATGTAGCTGTTGGAGAAACTATAAAGACAGAATCCAGTACTGTGAAGATTTGAATACAAACTGCAACAAAGGACCATCCACTCACAGCTTTTCGTATCCATGGCTACAAGTTGTTCAATGTGGCACAATAGTTAACAGCATTGCGGCACCATCATGCCTCCGTCTGCAGAGGAAACTGATTTATGAATAGTACTGGCAACAATAGAAAACCTAAATTTACAAACAAAACAAAGTCTCCTTAATCCCTAATTTCATGTAAAAATGTAATAGATGACCAACTTGGAGTATCCACACTGACTTGATAGTGTGGGAGATTTTCACTCTGATGCCCAGTGTTTACAAGTTACACAGAGTTACAAGTGGAAGGCCTCTTTGTCAGACAGATGTGAATGATAAAAGCAGCCTGCTTCGGGACCTCACTGCCCGTATTAGTTAATGTAACCATGCAACCGCAGAGGAAGCTGGTTCTGGGACAGACCACCACACATGAAATCTTTCATCCTCTGGGCCTTACCATTAAGAGCTCACTTCCTCTGATAACATTATTGGGTCCCTGGACTGTCAGACAGCATGGAAGTCAAAAGTTGTTTATACACTTAAAATCGCCAATGAGGTTATGTGGTTGTGATTTGGCCTTTGCATGAAGACAACCTGTTTGCTGTCTTTTTTGTGGTCTGTTGTGATCGTGATTTTCCAGAATGCTCCACAGTGGCGTTTATCACCACTGGCTGCTGCCATGGAACAGAATGAGACCAAAAAATGTGCCGTTTCTGCACATATTCTGATGTAATTGGAACTGCCAACCAAACTGTTTGGACAGGAGGGACTGCCTGCAATCGATACGTTGGAGTCAGGGTGATTGGTCTTTTATCTGCAATTCTTTGCTCCATTAATGTATATTTACTGAGACACAAGCTAAAAAAAATAGCTTATCAGAAAATGACAAAAAGTAACATCGTTCCGATATTTAATCTGATTTCCGCATCCCCATTCTACAGGAACTTTGCATTATCAAGCAGGGATACTACATTACAGATGCAATATTTGCTTGTCCACTGAACACACAGTCAGGCTCAAAATTGGAGACATGGGGCGTTGTCTTCTATAAATGCTGCAGTGTTGAATGCAGGAGCTCGTCTAGGTGGGGTTATCCTTCTCATGTTCCTGCATGTTGGAGCAATTCTGCTAACTCCCTTCACTGCAGACAGGAGTTTCTCACCCTGCACAAGCGCTAAACTGAAAGAAAGTTAATATGCTGTAATAGCAGTCATTTTCACTGGAACTTAGAGCTAGTGTTTATTAAAGATTCTTCTGCAACTCGTGTTTTAGACTAATTTAGTGGTATTAGTAGTTGATTAGGTGATTACTTTGGCACTGTGACGTAAAAGCATACTACTTTTTCTCTACATTCCCAAGTCTTAATCTGAATATATACATATTTAATTTTCTTTGAATTAGACATTTAAATCTCTCTGGGACCAAGTGAGCTCCACTGTATCTATTTTCCAAAGTAGGACAAGAAATCCACATCAGGAAAAGCTGTAATATAGTCATAAAATGCTCATACTAAAAAAAAGTGAGGCAAATCATTGTGTAAGTAACTTTTAAATTTAATGAAAGCAAGAATATCTTAAAAAAAAGCTCTTCATAAGCACTTCAAATAGCAGTAGTCCATCATCAAAGGAGACCGTACCGTGATGATGTCTCAAAGGGTGGTGGCTGGCCGATGTGCTGAGGGTCTAGTCTGCCTTTGTCTGCTGTTCTGTGACCTAAATAGGCAGCCATGCATGGCTTAATGGGAGACAAACATCAGGGGGGTCAATAAATAACACCTCCAGCACTCCTTTGTTTGTACGCCACCATTGTTGCACATATCTCAACACTGATAAGACACTTATTTCTGAGTGATCCCTCAAAGATACGGAATAAGGAATGAGTAGAAAGGATAGGACTGAACGGCTGTATCTGCATTGTGAAGACGCTCCAGTTTAAACTTGTCTTAATTTGATCTTCTCCTTGGAAACATTTCAGATTGACATGAAAATGAAGGTACTATTCCTAATGATCAGTGAGGTGTACAGTGTATGATATGTTCAAGAGTTTTCTGACACTTCTATTGTGTGAAATTAACTTTCTGGCTCACCTACTATGAGCTAGTGGTATTTACCTTCTTCTTTTTCTTTTAAATGGCTAGACTGTTTGTCCAGCTACAACTTCACTCCATCTGTCAACAACTATTAGATTTCTATGAATTGCATACAGACATTCATTGTTCCCAGAGGATGAAGCATTCTGATTTTAGTGATTCTCTGACCTTTCCTCTAACCCCACCATGGGGTTGACACTTTAGTTTTTTTCTGATGTCTTGACAACTAATGAATGGATTCCTGTGACATTTTGTGCATGCATTGATTTCCATCTCAGAATGAATTATAATCATTTTGATGATCCTCTTACTTTGCTCGTTTGAAAGCCATGATGTCGCTCTCTTTCTCATGGGTGGGCCAAATTGTCTGGGCGGGAAAAACAAAGTAAGGGGAGGTAACCTTGCCCCTTATGACCTCATAAGGAGCAAGATTCCAGATCAGCCAATCTGAGCTTTCATTTTCTCAAAGGCAGAGCAGGATACCCAGGGCTCGGTTTACACCTATCGCCATTTCTAGCCACTGGGGGACCATAGGCAGGCTGGGGGAACGCATATTAATGTTAAAAAACCTCATAAAGTGAAATTTTCATGCCATGGGACCTTTTTTAAATCTGTTTTGTGTGTGGGTTTATGCAGTTACATTAAGAGCATTAAGAGCAGTTACTTACATTTTGCTGATCTGATGTATTTCTAGACTGATCAAATGACAGATATAGTGTATTATTGTAATGTTTGGGATTTGCTCCTCCCTCCTGCTGTTGGTTGTCAGGACTAAGTGCAGATCAAAGTGGTGCTCTGGTGTAGGATCAGGGCCAAAGCCGGGCCGTGTTGACGTTCACTCTGGGTTTATTTTAGTTCACCCTCTGGGTGGGGAACTCCAAATATTATGAAAGGAGGAAGTTGAGCAAGGCCCCCAACTGGCAGTCTGTGTGTTTCTGCTAACTCTGGGCCCTCATTAGAAGCACATGTGGGCAGGACTCAGGACCCAGTCTTCAACTGTACCTGCCTGCCAATCTGGCATGATTCCAGGAAGAATGAAAGTATGGCAGTGTAGCGTGTGTGTGCCCCATGCAAGGGGTCAGCTCTAGTGAAGGAGGTCACGCAGAGAGACTGGCAGTAATTTTTCCTAAACCCCAAGAGGATTACTTTGAGGGAGGAAATTCAAGTCAAGCTGTTGCAGCAGTAATGCCCCATGACAGTCTTGCCTCACACATAGCAGAACCGAAAAGACATTTTTGCATAACCTCAGATTCTTACTACAATTAAAAAAAAAAATGATTAAAAAATTACTTACTAGATACTATTTGTTGCAAAGCTTACTCCTCACAAAGCTCCTGTGTGGGTCTACACGAGTGCCAAGTTCCACATAATAAGTCAAAAAGAATAAAAAGAGAATGCTGTCAGCCTGGCTTTATTGCCATCCTGGCTTAAAAGGTGTTGTTAAACCAACAATTACGGCTTTTACAGTCCAAAGTGTCATCCCGGTGATTTTTTCTGACCAGGAGGGAAAAGAAAAGGTCAGGTCAGATTGTCCTGTTGTATCTGCCACAGAGGCAGAGCTCCTTGCTTAATTACAGCATTACGCTTGACTCGTTCTGTTACAAAACACTTTTGTGCTTGTTTGTTTAACTCGAAGTAAAACATAATGGTGCATCTTTCTGTGTTCAGATGCTTGACAAGAGCTGCTTTTAGCCAGGCTGCTCTTTACGTTGCCCTGGAGACAAATAACCATTGAATATCTTTGCTGCAGAAATGCCCCCACTCACTGAAAAGATACACCTCCCTCCCACGCACCACACTGTATTCAAGTGGCCCATTAACTATGCAATTCTCTTATTTTCTAAGTCTAACAAATCATGCTTAGTGCTGGTAAAATCCCTCAGGGTGGTAAAATATATTTGTCAACATACATTCGTTATCTGTCTTTCTAAAGATTTCAGACTACATAAAATGTATGGGAGATTAAACCAATGTTGGATGGATTGGATTTGGATGGATTTTAAACCAATGTTATGCTTCTGGGTTTTTTTTCCTCCACAGGAAACCAGAGAGTGTCAGTGAGCAGTCTGCTGGTCTGTCATGGTCTGCTGCTGGTAGGGACCAACCTGGGGGTGACTGTGGCCCTCTCTGTCCCCAGACTGCAGGGGATCCCAAAGGTCACAGGTAACACTGACCAATTATTGTGTCCCATATTTAAATTTACTTGCATGTAGGCCTACAATTAAGGATTGTTTTCATCATTAAGTTGACTTTGATAAAGTGATTGATCATTTAGACTATGAACCGTTAATGGGTGCTTTTTAATAAAGGCTTCTCACAGTCTCCTAGAGACCAGGGTGACACTTTCAAATTGCTTGCTTTGTTCAACCAACAGGCTACACCCAAAGTAATTCATACAGTGTCATAATGTAAAACAAAGAACACCAGCAACTCTTCACATTGTATCTTATCTCCACAACACACAACTAGCATATGGTTGGCAAAAAAAAGCGTTGGGGAATATCGCTTTCAGTTATCAGATATGTATACAGGCGATGCAATGCAGTATGTAAAAACGTCCTGGGTGAATGTTAATGTGGCTGTACCTGTTGTCAGGTCGGGGTATGGTGTCCTTACATGCTCACAACGGTCCAGTCAAGTTCCTCAGCGTGGCAGCTGCAGTGTGCAACCGGCCCTCTGGCCCACCATCCTCCGCCCCTCCTAACTCAGTCCAGCCAACAGAGACAGATGATGGGGAGAACAGTCAGCCCCCGTCAGAACCAGCCCTGACTCCCCCTCAGGGACGGGCCGTGTGGTTGGGTGAGGCGGGCTGCACTACCATGGCTCTCCAGGATTCCATGTCCTCCTCGTCCTGCGGCTCCTTAGCCCCATCCCATGGCTCCTTGGAGCACGGACCAGAGGACGGAGCTCTTTATGACATGCTCCACGACCCGGTCCATCATCAGAGGGGCCGCCGGGCCAGCAAGGTGGATGTCAGCTCTTTGCTGGTGGTGTCTGGAGGTTTGGGCCACCGCAGGGTCAACAAAAAGACCAAACAGTCTCGCCATGAGGACACCACCTCAACCATCATGATCTGGCAGATCCCTTTACTCAACATGTGACACTAAAAGTACCTTGGTAGGTGGAAAATATCATTTTTATCTTATTTAATAGCCAGTAGAAAATGCAATTGCTTACTTGTGTAAGGATCTTACCTACTGTATATTCTCTTTTTTCAGGTTAAAGCAGAAGTGCTGCTCAAAACTGTCACAAGGAGATCTGTTGCTACATGGAAAGGAATATTTGGGACCAATCAAAACTGAAACCAAAAGGCATTAAGCGCTCCACAGTATTCCAATGATGTTTCTAATGATGTCTCTTTACTATAAAAAAAAAAAAAGGATGATTATAACCACTCAATCATGATGCTTGACGGAGCGTTACACCACCCTACAGACCAGTCAGAGGAAGTATTGTACTTGTTAAGGATGTACTTGTTTGAATACACTGAAAGGTCTTTATTTTGACCCTCTGATAAAGTTGGTTGTTGTTCTGTAACATGGCTAATACATTACTCTCCAGTGTTTGTGCCATACCAGTTGACTGGATATGGCTTCAGTATTTAAATCAGTGTTGAAAAGAAATGAGACTTTGTCTTTCCTGAAAGGGTTGTAAGGTAATGATGGGGCTTGGAATCTGTCACATAAAGGCTTTATTGAGATTAGGATAAGGTTTCGGACAGATCTTTAGATCATCAGTCAAGGCCTGAGTTGTAAATATAAAGTATGACAACTCAGGATTACAGGTGTATGAGTTTTGGCATCAGCTTTTGGCCCTGCTTGGTGCACCTACCATTCTGTTAACAGATTTAAGAGATAGGAAAGGTGAAATGTTGATGACTGAATTAGTTTGGGAAGGCTTGATTTAAATCCCTGGCTGGCCAGGTTTCTATTCATGAAAGGGAAGAAAGGGTTATCATCACCAGGAGAGAACCCCCCC
>NC_045752.1:12835930-12852485 GCF_008692095.1 Etheostoma spectabile | reverse complement strand
CGACATGTTTTTGTCTTACATTAGGATATTTAAAAAAAGAAACAGCTCTATACTTTTGTCACAATGTGTATGTACTTCTTGTATGTACTTTTTGTATGTGTATTAACAAATTCATAAACTGTTTTATTGAGGAACTTGTTTGTGCTTCACTTGATGTTAATTTTCAAAGGATGAATGCAGTTCTGTGAGTTAAAGTGAGCGTTTTTCATTGGAATGTCCACTTTTTTAACTTGTCATCTATCAGTAATTTTATTTCATTGATTTGATGACTCTCTTACTGGGATATACACACATCAATGTTGTGGCAACTTTTCCCACTTTTGTCAAGTTTCCAGTTACACCAAATAATAGACATGCGTTGGCATTTTGGTATAGCGGCAATTACTGATTTAAGCCACAGATTTAAATAATATTTAAGACAGGCGAGGAAAGAGTGTTAGTGTGCCTATTTCTCTTGATTGAAACTATCCTTGAAGTTCCACTCCACTCTGCTTGTGTGCAGCCATCAGTACATGCCGGGACTAGCAATGTGCCTGAGGGGCCGCAGGAACTGAGCCTGATACAGCTCTTCCGGGATTTAACTGCTCATTTCTCCTGCTGCCGAAAGAAGAGGGTCAAGACTTTTTCTCTCTTGTAACGCCCACGTCCACTGTTGCACAACCATGTTTCACTATATTGTCAGTTCTAACAAAAATAGATACGATGATTCAAGTTTGAGGGAATGCTAGAATCTGTGGCACCGTCCGCTTATCCCAAATATTATCTGCTCAGATTTGTTGGTAGTAAGAATCCTGACTGAACCTAAGATAATATTTAACTTCCTTAACTGAATACTGGCTTGTCTTTATCAACTACAAGTAAACCATGGCAACACTTCAGTCTGGCTGTATCTATCAAGTTACTCAGTTATCAGTTTGTCTGGCTGGGTGTAACTATTGGTTGCATATTAACACAGCTCGGCAACTGGCAGTCTTGTTTTCCTTCTGACCCTGATGTTTCCATGGAGACCAGTCATTTTGTGTATCAGTCTTCAGAAAGTCTTTTGTTCTTGGAATACCTCAAAACAACCATCTGAATGTCCTCTAAACTTACAGGGCTGGTAGTGGTGTGATGCTCTTGCGTGGCTCCCCTCTATTTTTATATCTGAAGGCCAGTTGTTAAAGACACAGTCTCCACGGTGGAGAGGTTATGGACCCTGGGTAAAAACGTGTTCTACTGCTGTTGCCGCTCTGTGAGGTTGTGCTATTTCTAATCAGGCCAATTCACATGTAGAGTGTTTATGCCCTGTGTGCCTCTTTTATCACTCTAGAAACTATTCCAATTCCAAGGTTACTTTTAAATGTACAAATCACATTTTTACTGCTTTTACTAGACAAATATGCATCTTGATTGGTTCAGGCTTTACCTCTTGTATGAGTTAGTCAAAAACTATTTTGGATCGTACCCAAAAGGAACATGTGACTTATATTTGCAGAGCATTGTCAGGCTGTCTTGGGTTTAAACCTATGGGTTAAACCTGCCTTAAGTATACACTTTACAGTTTACTTTAGAGAGCAATCATGGCAGTTCTATAGATATAAGAGAGAATAAACTGTCTCATGCACAAACAGGTGGAGTGCACTAATGGAACATTTATGATTTGTGTGTTTAAACCTACCTTAAGCATACACTTTAGAGAGCAATCATATAGGTTATGTAGAAATGATAAGCGAGATGATAAACTGTCTCATGCACAAATGGAACATGTATTGTGTGTGTGAGTGTGTGTGGATGTGTGTGTGTGTTTTAGCAGGGGAGTGGAGTTTTTTTTATTTAATTCCATATATTCACCCACCCATCGTGGTACCCAGGACAGGGATGATGCGTAAAGGAATGTCGCATCTCTGGGTCCAGTGTGCGCACAACAGATGGAGCCTCATGCTTCTGCTGTTGAGTGTAGGGTTAATACCGACTGAAGGGGGCGTGGTTTAGATCAATGATGACCGCCTCACTGTAGACAACTATATATATAAATATATATATATACAAAGACCTCAAAAATCACTGCCCTGACAGGTCCAATAGCACATACCTCTGCTGCCCACGCTGGACATTTCCAGCTTCTTTGAGGAAAAAGACTGAACGTGCGCAGCAGCTCTCCACACTTCCACAGGAGGGAATGAGTTTGAGACGCGCTGATCTGAAGGAGGTGCGACCTGAAATGACTGTTTGATCGTCCCTCTGCCTGCCTCGCCTCCTCCGCTGAACCCGGGAGGGTTTCCGTGCAGGAGCGGATAAAACAACCAGTTGAGAGGGTCGATGGGTAAAAAGTGAACGGGAGGGGACACACCAGCTGGATTCGTCGGTGAAGGAAACAAATGCAGGAGATCACAGCCTGGATGCTTCACCAGGATTGCTGCTGCCTTACGTAACGTTAACTCAGCTTTGTGGAGGGACCGGCAGCAGGACACTGCTGGTGCCGAGCTATTTAATCACAGCAAAGACACGCAGGTAGGTCCCATTACACGGTTAATGGACACACATTCTTAGTTCTGGATTCGAATTCGTTTGAAATTAGGTCAACGTCAAATACTTATATTCCTTCTTGATTTGACTACTTGAGTTGTTCTCTCAGTGTTTGTCCGCTAATATGGGGCACGCGTTATACAAGAAGTTTTGATATGATCACAAACGCCCTTTTCCCAGTCATATTAGAGAATAATCCCTCCATCGGCGCATCATTTGCGCATGCGCTCAAATGCCTCCGGATTACCACAAATAATGGACAGGCATGGCGATTATTGCTGTAGCCCATGCTGTTTACAGCCACAATAAACACGGGATTGCTTCAGTTTCTTTGCTCAGCTGTAGCTGTTGCACAATACACGTTAACGAGTTCCCTGAATTGATGACGCATTAATACAGGAGTGTATTACATAGTATCACATAGTTGGAAGTGGCAGCACAAAGTCATTTTTTACTTCAAATTTCAAGGTTTCCAAGCTGTTTGTTATAAGAGAAAGGACGCCCCTTAGAGAATACAGAAGTATTTGCAGCTTCAAGACCCCCCACCCCCCCTTACCCATTGATCTGTTTGAATTCTCTGTTTCTTCCCCCCCCCATGTAGATGAAAAGAGAGGAGTACAGTCACAAGTTTGTCCATCCACTCTTCATTCACTCAGCATGATTGGTGAAGGCGTCGTCTCTCATCGCAAGTGAGTACGTCGAGATGAACGAGGGCCACAGGCAGGGAGGAGGGGCTATCACTGTGGAGGCCGAAGTCATCCTCCACGCCATGAACCCTGAACTTGTCACACCTTCTGACAAAGATGGAAATTTATGTCCAGGGTACATCCAAGGATTCCTGCAGGACGACCAGGATTTCAGCCCTCCTGCAGTGTTTGAGAAGGAATACCTGCTGGATGGAAGACTGATGGAGAATAACCACATCGACCATCAGAAAGATAATGGCTCGTACATCTCAACAGCTGATCAGTTTCACCTCTCCAATGATAAAGGAGCTCCACGACAAAATTGTGCAAGCAGTGAAATCCACAATGGCGCCAGAGCTAAAGTGTCTTACAGTGGAGATTCCTCCGTGTGCTTGCCAAGCCAAGCAAAACAGGAAAGTGATTGGTCAGTCTTAAAATTGAACCTTGAGCGCAGCGACAGCAGCCAGGAAGCTGGAAATACACAGTCTCAAAAAGAGCCTGATTTAGTCATCGAAGTGGGCGGGCAGAAGATCAACGCTCACAAGTCTATCCTGGCAGAGAAGAGTGACTACTTTAAAGCACGGCTGTCACGAGACATCCTCAAAGTGAAGGGAGTAAGTTACAAGACTTTGTCTACATTAATAGACTATATTTACACTTCTCAGATGAATGTTTGCAAGGGCAATGTTGTAGATGTCATCACAGGAGCTAAAATCCTCCAGATCCCCTGTGCCGTCCAGGCGGCCATGGACTGCATGTCTAAACAAATCAGTCCAGAGAACTGCTTCGAGATCCTGACCATCGCCAAAAAGCAACGACTTAGTGAACTGAAGGAGACTGCCTACGGATTTATGAGCGACAACTTCCTGCAGATCCTCAAAGACCCCTCTGTGTACGGGCGCCTGAATGGATCTGAGCGGGATCTGATCCTGAAGAAGAGAATGGAGGGCAGGAAGACTCTGATGGTGGCAGAGATAAACGATGTGTTTGATCGTGTCGGGAGCCGGCCGCCGAGCCGCTGTGGCAGCCGACCACAGAGCCCATTGTCGATTGGGTCTTTGGAGGAGAATCACATGATTTATTACTTTAACGAAACAGCAAATGACTGGAGACCTTTAACTGCGATGCCTGAGGACATAAACACTAAAGGGTGCGGGATCTGCACCATGTTTAACTACCTGTTTGTGGCAGGGGGGATAAAGGGCTACGGGGACAAGGGCAAGGTTTCAGACAAGGTCTTCTGTTACAACCCCATAACCAACCGCTGGACTGAGGTCAGACCTCTGACCCAAGCTCGTGCCCAGCTAAAGCTTGTGTCTATGGATGGCTACTTGTACGCCATTGGAGGGGAATGTTTGTTTACGGTGGAAAAATATGACCCCCGCATGGACCGCTGGACCGCCGTGGCCCCCTTGCCCAAGGGAGCCTTCGCAGTGGCTCATGAAGCCACAACCTGCAGCGGAGAACTTTACGTTTCAGGGGGCACTCTCTTCTACCGCCTTCTTAAGTACGACGCCAAGAGAGACGAGTGGCAGGAGTGCCCCTTCAACAACAGCAGGAAGAAGTCCAGCGACATGGTGGCTTTCAAAAGCTTCATTTACCGCTTTGATGTCAACCGAGAGCACGGGATCACCGTGTTTAAGTACAACAGCATTGTGAAAATGTGGCACGATTGCGCATCACAGAGGCTTGGAAGTCATTTACCCTTCAGGTGTGCCGTGATCGGGAACTGCATCTACTGTGTGAACAAAAGCCAGACTCTTCAGTTTGTAGTGGAGGAGGAGAACGCCTACTTTGTTGAGGAGACGCTGAGGGCGCCTCTGGAGGCAAAAGGCGTTCTTTTTCCTTTTGTTCTCACTTTGCCTGAAAAGAATGAAAAAGTTATGTAGAGTGTGTATGTGTGTGTGTGTGTGTGTGTGTGTGTGTGTGTGTGTGTGTGTGTGTTCCAGAATAACACTATAATGTGTGTCGTGGAATGAAACTGGAAGAAGCAGAATACCTTATATACACTATTCAATGTCAGCTTTCTATCTCAGTGTGTCATTGCCTGCTTGTAATGGAATGTGTGTATTTGCATGGCAATTTATTGTGTCTGCAGGGTAAAGCCTTAAAAGGAACAGTTTTTTTTAGAGTGGAATGAATGCAACAATATTTGTATCTGACCGTAGATAATGACATAACGACAGTGACTGTAGGTTATTTTGTGTATTTCCTGTGTTCAGTTTGGTTTGGTGCACTTTTGTACTTAGAATAGATATTATTATGAACATATTAACTAGTTGACTGGCAACAAAAACAAGTGTTTTGTTGAAAAGAAAAAGAATGGAAGAAGTCGTAGTGCGCCTTAGGAATGAGGCAACACAGGTTCTATGCAAACGAGACAAAATATACAGTTGGGTCTGCTGTAAGGCTATTTACTACTTATACTGTAATGGGAAACTGACTGGGAAGGAATACAGTATTCTTTGAACTAGGGCTGCAACTAATGATTGTTTTCATTATTTTTGTGATGATTCGATTGTTTGGTCAAATAAATAGTAATGAAAACGCAGTGTTACAATTTTGCACTCCCCAAGATGTCTTGTTTTATCCAACTAACAGTCCAAAACCAAAAGATGTTTGGTTTACTGTTACATATTATAAAGAAAATCCACACATTTGAGAAATTGGAAATGGCAATGTTTGTGCCATGTTTACCTGGAAAAACTATGAATCGATTATCAAAGTAGTAGTAGATTATTTTCTGTCGTTCAGGTAATTGATGAATCAATGAATCACTGCAGCTGTAAATCGAACGCTGATCTTCCCTGGCTTTGACCTAAACCCGTGAGGTCAAATTTTAGTCAGTAAAAGAGCAACTGTATCAGTTTCAGGCCACACAGATGTTCCCTTTGTAAAACATCTAAACAGCATGTTGTACCATGAAGTAATTTACGCAAATTCTGCTCAGCTCAGTATTTTCAAAGGGAAAATACAATCTTGCCAGAAATATAAAATAAGAAGCTTCAGATTTTTAGAAAATGAATTTGAATTTGAACTGATCTAAGTTAAGAAGTACATCAATATTTATTTTTGGGATTAAGGATATGCTATTTGGAATACTCACAGGTGTCACAGTTCCTAAGTGTAGCACATTTGCCAAAGATAAATAACCATTTAGTGAGGCTAAAATAAAACTATTAAAACTGACAAAGACTTTTGCTTCTTTTGGGGATTAAGTTCCTTATTAAAAGCGTTCCACTGACAGTCGAGTTAAAAAACTAAAGCGGTAGTAATAGCAACATGTTGGCTGCTGACAGGCACTTTCTGGGAAGTTATGGGAAAGCGAGCCGTTCAAAATACACAAAAGATGCATCTCTTATCTTTCTTTTCCTGTTTGTGTTTAGGGAAACACCAAAAGAACCGTGTTCAAGTGCTAGCAGGTTTCTTCCCTGGCTTGAGGTGCTGGCCCCGCTCTTAAGGTCAAAGGTCAAATTAGATACTACAGTACTGCAGCAAGGTCAGGTCATGGCCCTCACTGTGTCCACAAACCAGATGTCCTGCTGTCATGACACTAAGAAATCATGCTCCTCTTGCATCAGTGCACACTATTACAAGTTTTATTCTAAATTTCCTTCTTTTAGACATTTCGCAGTATTTGTTTGTTGCTGAAACAACAGTGGGGGTTTGGTACGAAAGCTACTGCTAATGCCTCTTGGAATACATTTTTTGATAACATTTGTAGAAATGTCTCCAAGCAGTTTGATATTTTGCTGGCTGCCATATGTATTTTTGTGAATTTCTGTATGGATTTGGTAGTTTTGGATTTGCTGCTTTGATGGACAGTAAAGTAATGCATTGTTAGGCCGTGGCTTCCTGTACAAGGCATATGGAGTGGAGGAACAAATTAGCTGTTGGATAATGTATATCAATCAGAACTAAGTGCTTAAAATAAAATATTTTGTGTCTGAAAATGATCTGGTTTACTGACTATGCCTTAGGCATGGTGGGGAAATGCTGTTATACCTAAAACAGAGTTGCCATCTAGTGGATACTGACTGTAACAACACCCAGAGATACTGCTGTGCCAACATGAGCTCTTGTCCAACAAAATATTAGAGAACCTAGTTGGCTGTATTTTCCTTACTTATTCATGTACAGTAATTTTTATAGTACTCATAGCATAACTTCAAGTGAAGTGTAATGAATGTAGGTCATGTAAGTCAATGTAAACATAATTATGACAATTATGTATTGTGCAAATAATTTGATTCGATTTTAGGGCTGAGAAGTCACAAGTTACAGTAAAACACAACATGATCACAGCATCAATAAAGAATGCAATAGAACATCATAACAGACTACAGTATAATTAGCTGTATGATGGTTGAATTGATTAATTGTATGATGAATCCACAAAGATGGAAAAATGCAGAAATGTTGCTATCCCAAAACTGTAGATACTTTTAGTTGTGACTAGAATGAGACATGCAGTGACTTTTTCTATCCCTGTATACAAGAAAGGTGTTAAGTGAGACAATTTTATTTTGAAGCCACACATTGTGACTTTTGCTATACAGCGGCCACAGGTGACAATTACAGAATAATGGGACAGACCATATTCCTTCATTTCCCAAGATTCTCGTAGGGTGAGTTGCTTTAAAGACATCATCATTATCATCAGGTGACCTGACTGATAGCAGGGATGGAAAACAAGCAGAAACAACAAACGTTTCTCCATGGTGAGTCAACACTCCAAGGTCTAAGTGCATTTTTACATGTATTCTTATATTCTCCTTTTAAGGTTATTAGGCATATAACCTGATCCCTGTGTGTTTCATATTATAATGTTCAGAAAAAACTCAGCTTTATGTACACTGACGTCCACATTTTTTCCCGAGCAGAGATTATTTGACCCCAGCGGAGACATTTCTCAAGTCTCTTACCCACACTCACTTATTTGGTGCTTGACATGGTTTTACTAAAGTCTTGGGTTCACAAAAGTAGAGTGATATGTGTATAAAAAAGTAAATACATATCTAAAATGAAATTTTGTTTTCTGCTTTTTGAGTAGGAATTGCTTGAACTCGCTGGTACGTCTTTTATCCTTAGAGGGTTACCTTCTGGTTTTACTTTTGTGTGAACAAATTTTTGTGACACGGTAGAACATGGTACAGTAGCACAGCACTGACTCATTAATCTCCATTATACAGCAGTATCTGTCTAGTGTTTGCTAACAGGTCCCCAACTAAGGCTGTAGCAACCTAAACCCCAAAGTGAATTGAACTGAAGAAGGGGGACTTTTATTTTTCATACATTTTTCAATTTTTTAATTTGTAAAAATGACTGTTTGGTCTCTTTTTTCAGAGGTTACATAGTTGTGCTTTAAGTCAAGTTTTTGAGATTAGTTTTACTGTACACAAAATATTTATTTACATACATAGCAACCATTGTTTCAAATACAGCCTAACCGATATCGGCGGGCCGATATTATCGGCCGATATTAGGCATTTCCCGAACTATCGGTATCTGCATTTATAATGGCTAACCAAAAAAAATATATATATATATATATATATAAAAAAAAAATAATAATAATATTAAATTAAAAAAAAAAATATATATATATATATGTATATATATATATATATATTGTTCAAAGGACTTTAAGTGTCTTAAATTTGTTTTTTATACAATTTATTTATCAGAACTTTAACATAATTTGATGTTCCTCTGTTTTGTTGTAACAATAAAACAAATTATTATCATATTATTTTAGTGAGAACTCATAAATAACTACAAATAACTCATGTTAGGGAAATCTATGTTTTATTATGCGTCTCTGGATTTTTCAAAAATATATATATCGGAATATCGGATTTTTAAATAACCAAATATTTGTATCGGTTTCGGCCTTAAAAATCCTTTATCGGTCGGGCACTAGTTTGAAATTAGTCAAGTTGGCCCAATTTCCTGTCTATGAAATTGAACTCTCCAATGTAGATTTTGTCTCTCATTCACCAGCCCACATCACAACTGAGGCCAATATTGCTCCTATTCTATATCAATAAAACGTCCCTCAGAGTTTAAAGTTTAGTATGATCCAGTTTGAACCCAGAATGTTAAGAGTAAATGGACACTAGGCAATCGTCTAACGTGAAATGACTATGTTGTCATGTAACAGAGACTATTTGTTTAATGCAGTAAATAGACAGACATTTGTCTTGAAAGCAGCGGTGCAGAGGCCTGTAGCAGACATTTTACTGAACAATGAAAAAAAATTGAAGGGTGGAAGTAGGTTTTTATAAACATTTCATACAGTGCAATGCCTACTAGTTATGTAGTAGTACACGACAGTGTGGGAAAACTGCTCTGCTAGAAGACCAAATGCATGTAACAAATTGTGTTGTACTTTCAATACTCTACAGTAGAAAATAAAATAAAAACATTTTTCAACGCAGAATGTCAAAACATAATTTCACACCTGCCCTCATGCAGTGGGGATTAAAACAAAAACAAAAATTAAATTAAAGCTTCAAAAAATCTGACCTTGCCATGCCTCAGCAGTAATGCCATCACAGGAGAAGTCCACGATCTCAGTGACCTGAACATGAAAAACAATGCATAATTTCACTGAGAAATGATGGTGAATACCTTTGCATATTTTTACACAGTCAATGAGCCAACACAGTAGAGAGATATTTTTCTTCACTTAAAATATTATTTGTAGTGCTTAGGATATAAAAATTGCTCCATGGCTTCCCAGAAGCACTGGTGCACTGGTTAGGGCAATCCACAGACCTCATTGTGAACAGTTTTTAGAATTTATTAAGCAGATTTGAGCAGTAAGATAGTGTGCCAAATAAATGATTCATTTAGTCATTCATTTAGTTACTAAGCAAATGCAACAACACCACAATACAGCCTAGAAATTAGCATACATTTAATATTTGCTTCACAAAGGGTTTATTCCAAAGGTGTAATATTGAATTGGTTTATATTGAACAGCTGTTGCTTTTATTGTGACCACTTCTTGTATTTCTCACAATGTTCACCCTTTCAACACGTGAGGGCAGTATGAGCATGATGTAAAAAAATGGACATGTCACAGCTGCACCCTTTTCCAACCATGCTCGTACTTGAGTATACTTGAGTTCACAGGTATGAGCCATATCTGGCTCACATGCAGTTTGAGTTGTGGCCAGATTGGGTTGTGCTGCTTATGGGTCAAATGATGGTTTCAACACTCAAAATGACCTCATAAAACTGTAGGGTTTAGATTAGATTCAGATTAGATTCAACTTTATTGTCATTACACAGGTACAGGTACAAGGCAACGAAATGCAGTTTGGGTCTAACCACAAGTGCAATGGCAGTAAGTGCAGGATATACAATGGTTTCATAAGTGCAGGATGGATATGTATTGAATAAATATAGAAACAGAATTTTACAGATTGATTTTTCCTATGAATATAACATATAGATAACAAGTACTGTGAACAAGATCGGCAGGTGTTATGTGTTGTGTTAAGTTATGATTAGGTGTTCTATTGTCAGCTATTATATTTGTTTATTAAATTCATTAAATTCTGATTTTACACAAGAAGATTTGAGTTTGAAGTAGAAAACCTAACGTGTATTGTTGTCATATATGAAAAAATAAGAATAATAACAATAAATAATATAATAAATAATAACGATCTTTATCTGTTTTGCTGAACCATTTAAAAATAATTAAGTTAGTTCATTAAAAGTATAAATGTGGATTTCTTTCAGGGCGTTTTTATTATGATTGTCAGCTATAGAGTCTGTACATTAATCAAGAATGTGTTTTTCTCAGGTTTAAATTAAAATGATTGTAATAGTTCACTTCTTTTAATATTTTCTATACCTTCAAATGCAGACTATCTAGATTAAGAAGAAAGAAAATATTTTACAAGAAAACGCTCCAAATCCCCTCAGCCTGTTACCATGGAGCTAGGATGATTGACACCCCCTCTGCCCCTGACGTTTGAACCGGTGCATTGGGGAGCTAGCTAAGCTAGCTATCAGTTAGCTGATAGCTAGTTAGCAGTTGCTAGTTTTTACCAGTTTCCAACCCACGTAGCGTTTATATTTGACTGTTTTTGTTCAAGCGGGAAAAGACAAGATCAGAAACCATAACTTACATTAATGTCAGGCACACAATTTATGTGACTGTTGATACAATCAAATTTCACCCACTGCCCTGCCAAACGTCACCGTACTTGGAAAGTCCAGCTGCTAATGGAATTAGCATTAGCTTGACCTGAAAGTTCCGAAAAAGATAGTAAGCTTTGAGTTGAGATTAGTTTGTCAGATGTAGAAAATATTATGCTAAGTGAGCTAAGACATGCTAAAAGCTAGAGACAAGGTTAAAGTTAGCTTAGTGTTCAACAAGCATAACTAGCTAACCGTGGAAATTGTATTAAAACAACTGATAGAAGATGGTACCCAACGTTAGCAGCAAAGATGTAGATAGCTAGTCACAATTTATCAATTTATCATCGTTACAAGAGAACAAAATGCTACTTGTATATGTCGGAGCTAAGTTAAGAGAGGGATATGTGCATTTATTTGGGGGTTAGGTTTGGTTTCCAAATGCTAACTTTAGGTAAGCTAACGTTATACGAACTGAGATGAGAAGTTGGGCAATAACGGTATGCTTTTTTTCTGTTTTCTTGCAGTGTTAGCATTAGCGTTAGGTGAAGGTTTGGCTGAAGCTGCAACATGTTGATGTGGTGGGAGTTGTGCCATTCATTGTCATCCTGTAACTAATTATCACCTAATCTTACTACTGCATAAAACTATCACATTGGAACTCCTCATTTAGGTCAGTGACTCTTTAATTGCTCTTTATGACTAACCATTTAAGTGTTTCACATCTTTTCTTACACTGTCTCTGTTTGTCTTGCTTTCAAATGATGAACTGGTCTCCAACTTAAAATATGAAACATTCTTTTATTATCCTGTATGGCCAGCAAAGCAAGGGTATGCATTTTGTACAGACGGCATCCACCAAGATGGGGCTTACTTTTGAGTAAGCAACTAGATCCATGCTGCATTCTTCACTAGTTCTCTTATGGAATACTAATTATGTTTGCATAATTGGTTTTAGTCATTTAAATGGGGTGCTTGTTAAATCTTTCCCCCTGTTTTCACCTACAGCTAAATTTAGCTAACAAGGTCTGTCTGAATCTGAACTGCTTTGTTATAAAAAAAAAATGAGGCATTAGTGCTTTAGATTTCAGAATGCAGTGTCAATGGATCTTACATCTTGAAAGAATGAAGATACAATTTGCAATGAATTAAAACATCTTATGTGATAAGCTGTTGGGAATGTTTTTGTGCTCTGCTGCTGAACAGCTTTCAGCAGCCTCTTTTTGTGTAATGGCAAAGAGATGTAAAAAAGAAGTGACATTTTATTTTAATTTCCAGTTGATGATCTGTGATTATGCTCTTAAACAGCAAATGTGCACCCCTTTAAAGAGACAGACTAAAAACGTTAAAGGCTGGAAATTAGAATTACCAGAAAAAAAGGATTGGCCTGGGGAGAAGCATCATGTAATATGCTTTTCCGTATCCACCCCGCATTCTCTCATTTTTTCCATTTGAATATACACAGAATTATTTACACCTTCAAGGCAACTCGACGGAACTGCACATCAGTCAATTAGTAAATCCGAAATTTTCTGTGATTCCAGTTTAGCATAGAGTACTTGGCTCCCTCTGTTCCCCCCCTTTTAGTCTCCCATCCTGACAGTGACAAATTACACCTCGGCTTGGCGAGATTGAAAATTAAAAGCATTTAAAGTTGCTCATGCATTTATGCTAATGAGAAATCCAGATATGATTTGCATGCGAAAGAGGCTAGTCTGAGAACTCATCATTGCCCCCACTACCTCCAGTCTTTCCAGCATTTCTTTAGGCTCTGTTTTTTTCTTAGTATGTGAGCAAAGAAAAAAATGCAGAGTGTAAACCGTCTCAAAATGTGACATTTTATACGGCTGCATTTCATTACATACAATAATTTGTATTATTGACTCTAAGAGGGTCTTTGTACAGTATTTATGATGCAACCTTCCATTGGTACCCCATCGCCACTCAGGCAAATTGGGTCATTGTGTCTGGCGTCACATCACACCACAGGAGGAAACACTACCAACAAAATGACATTGTGCAGTTACTGCTCATGCCGTCTCCTGTCGATTTGGATTGGGACTGTTAAATACAGGATGTTCTTACTTGTATAACATTGGCAAGGCTACGTTTAAATTATAAACGTTATTCTGTGGGCATAAGCTTCTAAAGTCTAATATTAAAATGTTTGGTCAGAGGATAAAGGCTTTGTTTTGTGATAAACATGTGCACAACACTTTGGAGCCGGAGGATTAAAACTCAGGGCTGATTTGTTTTTCCCAGTAAGCTCCATCCACGTCTTCCTCTCAAAATATCAAAGCGCACGCTTCTTTGAATTTGTTTGTTTCACAGTTACTAAATCATTGTACCCTTGGAAACAAGACACATTAATGAAGGTGGAAAACGAAATGGGACTTTAATTTGTTTCAGTGTTCATCGCTGAGGTGAAATGGATTAGCTTTGATTGAGGTGTGAGATGAAGAAGGAAAGCGCTGACATGACACTTGTATTTGTCATCATGTCATTTCAAGGAGGACGCTGCAGCAATTATAAATATGGGTACACAGCAATTAAAAGTGGTAGTATTCATTAATAATTTTTATATTAATTTTTCAGTGGCCTATGAAATGATTGCCACTACACAGAGGCTTTCCAATTATGCTGCTTAATTAGAAATGTAAATGTAAAGAAATAATTAAACTTGGGAATACATTAAGGTTGTCAGGAACACTTAAAAAGTTACAACCATCACTCAGATGTTGTTTTCTCTTATATGTTTTGCAATGATTTATACAATAAATATGAAACGTTGATCAATGTGTGAGGCAAACCAAACTGGATAGTTAGTAAGTTACGTGATGCTTCTTTCACAGGCACTATTCCCAGAAGCAGCATCCATGTAGATAATGCAATCTTATCAAAGCAAAAAGTGAGAAGCTGCATCCTTACTTTAACACCTGTCCCTTTTTTTTTCTTCTTTCAAACAAGTTCCTGGCCGATAGCCTCTGCAACCTGTACTCGCTAAAGGTCACCAAAGAGATGGAGGAAGGATCCACAGATCCACTAAATCACAGGTAAATTAATCTGTTATCTTTTAAAAAAACATATTTAACAATAGACACCAGTAAAATGTGTCACTTCACCTGCAATGTTAAGAACGAGAATGAAGATACACAATTTGGAAATCAACACAATAATTCATTGTTTACACAATCTCAATGTAAAAGATGTAGATGTTTAAATTGAGATGTATTGTGTTTAGGGGTGTCACAATTCTCCAAATCCAAGATTTGATTACATTTTCAATTCTAAGGTCACGATTCAATTTGATTCTCGATTTTTACTTTTTTTTTTTGTCTTAAAGCACAGGTTGCCGTGCCATTTTTAGACTAGACTTGTATTTAATTTAATGTCTGACCTTTGTTTGCAATGCAATCACATTACATTGTCAAATTTAAAACATTTATTAACAACATAATGTAATCTTCAGTCAATTGGAAACTTGACAATTTGTCAATAAAAAAATAAATAAAAAAAAAAGGTTTACCAAAAGTCCTATTGACAGACGCTTCGCAACACACTTTTCTTTTAAGACATTAAAAGAGCAGTTTAAAGAGATAGAAACTAAAACCAGCCCGCATAGCTCAGTTGTTAAAGCAGGCACCCATAAATAGAGGTTTGCTCCTCTACGCAGGTTTGAGTCCGACCTGCGGCACTTTGCTGCATATCATTCCCCCCTCTCTCTCCCCTTACATGTCTTCAGCTGTTCTATCAACAAAGGCCTAAAAATGCCCCAAAAAAAATCTTTAAAAAAAAAAGTTTGCAGGGAGGGATTTGGGAAAGGGAGGTGTTTTATTTTGTGTGGCGTGTAAAATGTTCTAAGTAAATGACAAATGTTCTACGTAAACAAGATAAATAGGTTTGGAATTATTTTTACAACTGAAATTAATTAATGAATTTGTTATTCAAGAAGGCAAGTACCGAAAAAAAGTACCATTGGGTACCGGAGCCAAATTCCAGGTACTGGTATCGGTACCATACCGGAGAAAAAAAGTGAACGATACCCAGCACTCATCAGTATTTAGTTCATTCCTGTGATCTCAGATGCTTCAAGCAATATTTGTGAACATGATCAACATTCTCTTACAAATGGTAAAAATCTAGTTCTATTTAATTTTTTTTTAACATCTTAGCTCTAACTTTTCTTGTACTGACACTGTCCCATTCAATACCTGTGGAGTTGTTCAGTTTGTCTCTCCATATTAAAAGCATCAGGAGAGCCTTGACTTACTTGTTTATCTTGAGAGACAAACCAATTTTTAACTGCCTTTGATCATAGGAATACATTTTCATTCCAATATAGCTTAGATCTTACAGCTGCATATTGATATTAGTAGGCAAAGTAATAATCAAGTAGAGCCATCACTTGTTGACTGCAGCGGAAGCTAACTGAAAGAAAGACTTGAAAGCATTTGTACCTCAAAGCGATGGCAGCCTCTAATGATAGGATCGGTTTTGGCACAGCACGTTGGCCACATTTCCCTCAAAGCCTTGTGTGACAGCTCTTTAATTGGACCTCTTCGTTCCCTCAGTGCTATAAAATGTTAGTAGCCAGTATTGTTTGACTGTTGGTATAATTATTTCGCAGTATACTGTAATAAAATCAAGCAAGACAAAGTTGATCTCAAGGAATTCTGCACGTCTTTTCATGAATACAGGCAATTTCATGTTCATTTGGACCTCAATATTCCTCACTGAGACTTACTGAATCATTTCTCCCCCTAATCAAGTGCTAACTGAGCACTCATGCATGCAGGAGAATGAAGATCTTAGTCTCCTCTGCGTAACAGTTAAAGCAATATTTTGTGCCTCCATCAGAGGATAATTACTAAAACCTTGTCCAATTATCTTTTGTGTGTTGTTTCTAGTTCTTCACGTCAATAGCAGAAAGGATGTTGGGGTAGTTGTGTGAATTTTAAGCTCATCATCATCCAGCCTACCTAAATAAAATGTGTGCATCACAAATGAAGCTCCATGAGAGGTTGTAGTTTTGACCTTGACACTGTTGGCATTTCTTTCAGTCCGTCTCTTCCTTGTTGCTCTTGTTTTCCCCCACTGAACACAAAGAGTAAAAAGACCCTTGTGAACTAAAGCCTATACCAGTCAGATGAGAAGTGTGTGTTAGTGTGTGTGTGTGTGTGTGTGTGTGTGTGTGTGTGTGTGTGTGT
>NC_045752.1:12821916-12835920 GCF_008692095.1 Etheostoma spectabile | reverse complement strand
GTGCGTGAGCGCGTGTGTGTGTGAGCGTGTGTGCGTATGTGTCTGCGCGGCCGGCTGCTCGTCCGTCCGTCCGTCCTTCCTCTAGCCTGCGGCTGCAGATTAGCCATGAGAGCCAGAGGATCACCCCCGCTCTCTGACAAATGAGAAAAGCCACAGTGGCCCTGGCCAAAGTGACAGGCCAAATGGAAGCAATTCCTCCCGAGGCGGGGGAGAGCAGTTGTAACTAGGGCCTACTATGCTACTCTAGACAGGACCCTATGTGTGTGTTTGCCTGCGTATTGGCTATAGAGACTTAACCCATGAGACAATTTTTTCTCCTGGCGGCCCCCGTGAAACGGTGTGTGTTGCTGACCTATGGGAAACCACATCAGACGCATATGACCATGCACCTATGTGGGAGGGGGAGCATCCATGTGCAATCCTGGTAATGGCTGGTGTTTAGGATGTTTTCAATTTTACATACTAATAAAGAGCAGTGCCAAGGAACGTCAACGCAACCTCGCTTTGGATTCTTGTGGCTGTTTGAGTAATTAACACTGAGCCCTGATGGATTAAATGCAATCCTGATGAGATTGACTATTTCTGCTGCCGTTAGCATAGTGACCTGCTAGCAACAAGACACTATCAGGGGCCAAGGGTAGCAAGATGTGATATGAGCAAATAAATGTGGAGGGTGTTTATCCCAAACCATCTAAATCAACAAGACCGATGGATGTACAGTGTTTGAGTGAATAGGCCTAAAAAAATAGTGGCTCAGGGTTGAAGGTTATTCCCACCAGCGTGTTGGTCAGCATCTTGAGTTTGTTATGGCTATCTGTCGAGATATATCCAAACCTGCATCTAGACCGCATCTTACCTCCTTGTCTTCAAATATCTCTGTTCTCCACCCTTCTCCTTTTTCTATCACCTAGGGCCAACTGGATCAGACTTCACTTTGACACAGCCATCATAATTCCTCCACGGCACAGGAATCAATTATAGCTGAGCACCATTATTTCCAGAACGGAGCTAAACATTAAAGTTTAAAAATTCGAAATTATTAAAAAGGCATGCTCTCAGGGACCCATACAGAATATTTACTGTTAACAAATAACTTAATAACTTCACTCTGAATTATTAATTCATGGCTCACGTTGGCTCTGCAAGACTTATCTCATGGTTAATATCTCTGCCTTTATACATTGTTAAATATGCATCACTTCTTGACTGCTCTATTTGAGCACTTGGCAAATCTGTCAGAGCTTTGTGACTTTATTAGAAAATCTGAGCTGCAATTTTGGCTGTTGACATAGTGATTTAAATATTCTAGTCTAAAACAAATGCTTTGTTGATAGATAAAGAAAGGGATGTGGTTTCTTCTGGCATAGCTTGATACAGTAGATCACTTTAACTTTTAAGCAAAAATGTCCTCAAGTCAGCTTTGTTTGAGTCGCGTTTGTGCTAATGAGGTGGTTCTGATTGGAGCACTTGGGTCATGTTTTTGATGTTTTTTCTGTATCAATCTTTTTGTAGGTGAAATTTGATTAATCAGTCATTCCACTTGAACTTGAAGTAGAAAAGTATTTGACATATGACAAGGAAACCTTGCAAGAAAACCTTTGGACATTACACTTGGCTCATTAAAGTGCAGGTAATATAACTGAATTTCATTTATTTAATTCAATAGCTCTTCTTTTAATCGATTTAAGTTTCCTTGCTCATAAAATCAATATTGCCAAACCAGACGGATTTCTTGGTTTTGATGCAGATTTGCAGTCTATAGGCTATACCCTGTCCTTAAGCCAGTTGCTGCTGATGGCACCTCTCATTCATTACCTCAGGGTATGTACACAGAATATCACCAAGGGGATTTATTTTCCTGTTGGCATTTATGCTCAATTCAAGTTGTTGGGTTTCTACAAGATTAATGTTATTGCTGACTTGTTCTAATATCCATTGCAGCAAGCAGCAAACATTATACAATGTTGTCCATTACAGGTTACACATACAGTAGTCCATGAAATGCAAATACCACTCTATACACCCTCCTCAGATATGAATGGAATTTAATGGGCCGGGGAAAGATTGAGATTCAGGAAAGTCCAAGTGCTTGCTCTTTTAGCCCCTTCCAGCTGAGTGAATCAAAAACAATGTGGCAGAACCTGAAATAGTTCACAGCTTTAGAAAAGTCCCCAGGGCCCTTAAATTGGCTCTCAGATGAGGGAAAAAGAAACAATTGCCCTTTACCTCCGAGGTTGCACGTCATCTCTCTGAAACTCACTACTGAGCAGATTAAGGTCAAGTAGACCATCCCCCCCCCCCCTTTTTCCCTGTTCTCTGAAGGGAGCAGAGAGAGGGCAAATAAAATGATGACAGGGAAGGATTGAGAGAGAGAGAGCAAAGGTAGAAACTGGGATTTTGAAGGTCTTTGAAAGAGGTTTTACACCCATGTCTGGTGGTTTTCCTCTCTCACTCCCAGAACTGTGTTGATAATGGCTGCTTGTCAAAGTGGATGAGCCCACCTGCTCTTTGTAACTCAGTCCTGCTGGTTCATCTCATAACCTCAACATAAATATGAAAGGAACGCGATTGGGGGTTAGTGGTCATGGGTTTTGGATGTCATGGCCCCTTAATGTAGCTGTAAAGGTATGGAAGGTGCCCTTCTATGGAAGGGCACTCAAGGAATAAAGACATGGACATTAGGAACCTGTCTGGTTCCTGCCCCTAAACTGCCTGAAATACAGTAGGCCAGCCTTCTAAACCACACTGACCCCACATTTCGGAGATAACATAGACCACTATGACGCTAACACCAAATTATGTCATTATGTACCCACTCGTCACAGATGATAAATCAATGAAACCAAAGTGGCAAGCCTGCCAATTGTAATTACTGAATCAATTGACACACAATTAAGTCTTTTGTTTCAGTGGAGTGTCCTGTCAATCAGGAAAGAGCTCCTGCACGTTCAGTAATGTGCGAGTGAATGGCATAACATTTTGCCTTTCCATGTCAAGGGCACAGTTACGAAGTCTGTTAGCAATTAGGAACTATAATGTGCTGAGTTGAGCACGGCAACAAAATAGGCAGCAATTTCTTCTGCTCCTGTTGAAATTATGCTTATCAGGTACCTTGCCTTAGCAAAGGTGAAAGGTTGTCCCGAGTAGGCAGGCAGCATTTCTCCACATAATTGAGAGAAGTTTGGATTTAATTGTATAATTAATCTTGTCGAATTAAGTTACACAGAAGTCCGACCCCTAAATTAGGCAGTCTGGAATATTTTAAATTGCCTTAATGTGAAATCTGGCTCCAGAATGCACTTTGTTCTCTCTTGATGGTATGAGGTAAGTTTTTATCCACGGTGAACACGGCATGCTGTAATAACCTGTTAGCAGTTCTTATCACGTTGTTCCTTTTTATATGATTAATTTCCTCAGAAAGTAATTGCAATTTCAAAGAGAGCCAAATTTTTATTGTATAGCTTATTGTGGGCCAATGAAGAGAAAATACATAGACAGAATTCATGGTAATGCTCATCAAATGAATTTAAACATAAGTCTACGTTCTTGACAATTGATCTTTTTGATGAGGGTTTAGTTCTATAGTTTATTCTTCAGTTGAGAGTTGTTCCCCATTTGTTGATTGATTGATTAACATATTTAGTTTGCATTTAATACAAATCACTTTGTGTTCCAAGTGGATTAACTTGACTTTTGGATTATCCTGAAGTTATCACAGTTCAGAAGCGATTTGTGTTAGATGCGAATGTGGCTTGTGGCAGCATTAAGGTCCAAGGTAGCGCCAAGGGAGGCGCAAAATAATTTTCTAAGCGCAGCTTTCCCTTTCCTTGTTCTAATGAGCATTTTGTTCTATTTCGTATAGGCTTCGCCCTCTAAGGGCTACGCTATTGGGTTTATCCCTTCGCGCATGCGCAGTCGTGAAGATTTTCTTTCCCGCCCTAGCGTCCAGCTCGGGCCTCAACTACGTCCGCATTTACTGCATATATACAGAGCGGACCCGTTGTTCGACTCCCAAAACATCAGCTTTTTCTTCAACTAATGTTCTAGGAGCAGGTGGCCCGGACCTTAGAGGGCTACGCCTATACTAATAGAATCTGGAGTTACCAAAGTAACTAACGTTCTATTTCGTATAGGCTTCGCCCTCTAAGGGCTACGCTATTGGGTTAGGGCGAAGCTGATGTAGTCAATGCCACCTGCGGCACAAGGTCCACAAGCCGAACATACACCACATTGCCCCAGCAACAATGTACAGAGGCTAGTCAGAGTCATTCTTCTGACAAAGCCTGCCCTGCCAATGGCGTGGCCGGAAAGGTTCATGTGGCCCGCAATATGATGCAGTAGTACAATGATTAATGGGGGTTAAGCGTGATTGATCCTGTCGCGCATGCAACGGAGAGACATGATTACCTCCGTGCGTGCAACATGATTATTATACTAATAGAATCTGGAGTTACCAAAGTAACTAACGTTATCTCATGACTGTTTAACTATACAGTATTCACATGCTGGAAAGTGTAAACAAAGGGACTTGTGCCAAAACGATTATTTGATTAAGTGATTAAGTACTTTCTTTGTTGACGATATGACTCTCAATATGCAGACAACCACTTAAAGGTGCTTTAAGCAATGTTGGGTGATGGCATTTCTTGTTGACGAAGTATTTTCAAACAAAACAAGGCTAGCTTTTCCGCTTTCACAGGACGGAGATTCATTTGCAGCCATCAGTGAATAGACATGTTTTCAAGAGCACATACAGGGCCCTATCTTTCACCCGGCGCAGCGCAAAGCCTGACACAAGTGTCTTTGCTACTTTAAGACCAACTTAGTTGTTAATGTCCAGTGCAGATCCTACGTTGTCTATAAAGCCAATCCACCTGTGTCCATTTTTGCGCCCATATTCTTACAGGGAGGTTTGTTCATGTGAATTCTTGGCTTATTGCTAGCTTGAGGCAGCGGGAAGTAATCGCGCCATTGACCACCAAAAACCTTGTTTAAAGTTAATCATTTTTGTTATTTTAACAGCACATTAGTAAAATGTGCCTAGGCGTATGCACAGCGTGCACACACTATGTTACACACACACACAAGGAAGCAAAGCAGCGCACAAACATACAGAAGATTACATATAAAATATGATGGTGCAAATCCGCCATCATAATAGCAATGCGCCATAGTACAAACAAGCCTGGCTTATAAAGAGAATGGGAGATGACACGCTGATTGGCTTATTGCATGTTACGCCCAAAACACACCTATGAATAAATGAAGACACTAAGTACAACCCTTTTGAACCATGCGCCTGGTGCCCGGACCCTTTTTTCCGCCGTCAAACTAGTAAAAGTGGATTTGTACACACCCTAAACGCACCTGCGCCATACGCTTTGCGCTGTGTGTTTAGATTGTTAGAATAGGGCCCACAGACTTAATGTATGTATTTTCTCTGTAGCAGATTCATTGATTACACCCTTGCACGTATGCATATGAATTGTGAATCAATAAATGGCACCTGTACAAGAAAAAACATTTTTAGAAGTGGTTTTGACGACATTGTCAGTCATACCTGTAATTATTAGGACCTGTTACTGAAAAGCATCCTTGCTGGTGATCCATAATAATACCTGCCGAGCTCTGTCCTATAGAAGGTCAGTAATTCTCTCTCCCATTGTGCTGCAATGTAACAAGTTGTAGGGTGTCCATGTTATGATATCATAACCTTGTCATAAATCCGAAGGCTCAAACTCCATCTCTAAACGAATTAATGCACCACACAGTATCTCAGCCAGATAATCTTGTTTTAAGTCATAGTTAGGATTTCATCTCACAGCAGTGTCTCACAACAGACTTTGCAGAGATTAGAAACACTGGAGTGGAGATTTGTTTTGGAGAGAAAACCCAGATGAGAGCGTCACACGGGAAGCGATAAAAAGTCTGGAATATCAATGAACTGACAATAATCAAAGATGGTGATACATCACTAGTTGCATTTATATGAATTTAAACATGTACTAATCTATGGCCAAAAAAACTGCTGACATTCTAGTGCACCGTGTCTATTGTTCAGCTTGCTACAGATATGTGTATATTTTCTATATATTATTTTGCAATTGTGTAGTTGGCTCAACAGTAATGACATTTGTATTTACTGCAGTATGGAAATGAGAATGCATGTCCGATCGTCTACTGCCTAGAAAGTGGGAGGCCCTTGGGGTATTTGCCAGCATAATTCTCTTCTTAACACAACGACCTTACTCTGCTACTGTTGTCAGATTTAGTAACAGTAGACGCATGAGAGGAGCTGGTAGAAAAAAAAAGTCTCCTTCGGCTTGTTTGAATGCCAACTGTGTGCATGAGCTTTCAAAGGGCCCTCTTTTATGTCTGTGACGTATGACTTGTTTCTGTGTAGACGGCATCTCGGGGAGAGAAACGCTACCCCAGCACAACGCTGCTGTCACCCAGAATACAGATGGAGAATCTGCCCTTGTGCACTCTCCCTGAAGTACGTACTTACATAGATAGCTCTATTCTGCACTTGTGTGTGTGTTTCCGTGTAGTGTACTTTCTGCAAGTGGGGAGACGTTCAGATGCTATAGTGGAGTATTCTGGAGTGTGATTATTTTTAGTGTCTGAGTTTCTCTCTGTCGCCGTCTCTTTCTGTTACCAAATTGTGGCAGGTATCTCTGTGATAAATTCATTTTTGGTTCATGGCAGAATGTTAGACTCTCAGAACTAACAGGGTTAGAGATGTGGTTTTGTACTGGTAATTATTGGGATTTTTTTTGTCCAGAAGGGGTGTACCTTCCTGTCCCTTTAGAGAACATCAGGATAGTGTTAATGCAGTATGGGAAAGTGGTCTCAGACTACAATTCTGGCCAACATGAAACTCAACAACCTTTAACCTTTCCCATGATATTTGGCAAAAAGGCATTTTTTTCTGGGACAGTCCATTGCAGCATACTGCTGTGAAATAGAATCTAGCTGATGTTTTAGGACTTCCATGCTTTATTTGTCTTCTTCTTCTTTTCCCAATCCGTCTTTGATTGTTCAGGGAAATCTTGTGAAATGCAAATTGGGCCAAACCGAATGTAATTGCTGCTGTGTGATGATTACGAGAGAGAACTAATGATGTCCCAACACCGGGGTCAGGTAGGGTTTAATTAGAGGAGGCCCAATCAGTGTCACTTCACTCTTGCGCTCTCCTGTTCCCGGTGCCTGCCTGGTGCTGTGCCAACTCGCTCTCCAAGAGAGTTTAAAGAAATGGGCTGCTGATGTGTGTGTGTGTGTGTGTGTGTGTGTGTGTGTGTGTGGGGGGTGGGGTGGGGGGGCAAAAATGAATGTAGCTAAGTTCCTTTGTTAAGATCTGGCCTGTTTTGGAAATGGCGCCCCATAAGAAGCATGGCCTGTCTGCAGATAAAGGTGGAGGTTAATGAACGGAGCAGAATGGAAAAGATCCTCATTCGTGCTCCTGAAAAAATTGGTCCATTGTGGGAAAAAAGCCCTATGGTGCATTTAACTAAACCCATGCACAGTGGCACATACTCTCATGCTAACGTCAGTAGCAAAATAAAACATTTCCCATGCCTTTCGGTGTGATCATGAATTATTGTGCTGCAGGAATATGTTGTGTTACTGAGCAGATTACTCAAACAAGGAGACCAGATTGGACAGATGAGTGAGACCAGCCAAGGAGAATAACTGTGGCCAACATTCCTGATTATCCAATCAGCGCTCCAAAAACATCAATTCCATCTCGTCAATAGATAATTAAGACGGATAATTGGCTGGCTGCGCTCCGGGCAGACGAGTACTGCTGGTAAAGTTCCATCGTTACCTCAGCATTGTACACACACACACACACACACACACACACACACACACACACACACACACACACACACACACACACACACTCTGAAGGTCAACATTATGTAATAGGATGGAGCAGAAAGGTGGAAGTACTATACCTTTAGTGATCCAAATGGATTTGGAAATTGGGCATCTTTTGGAAATATATTATTCTACAGAAAACATTTCCAAGCATTTAAAATTCCCATATTATGCTCATGTTCAGATTCATAATTGTGTTTTGAGGTTGTGCCAGAATAGGTTTACATGGTTTAATTATCAAAAAACACCATCTTTTTGTTGTACTGCACATTGGTGCAGCTCCTGTTTTCACCCTGTGTGTTTAGGTCTTTTTTAGCTACGAAGTGAGACATCTCACTTGTTTTAGTTACAGAGTGAGACATCACACTTTTATACTATCTTTGTTGGGCGTCGCACATGCGCAGTAGCTAGGTAAGGTCACATCAGCTTGATAACTTTTCTCCAACTTTGGTCAGTACAAGGCAGGATTAGCTGGGAGACTTCTCCTAAACAAGGGCACAGTTGTGGAATACCTGCAGAACAGGGACATGTAAGTAGTTATTTTGTAGATTATGGTGAACTAGTGAGTGTTGTAGCAGTATTTTGCCATTAAGAATGAGCTAACATGTTAGCGCTAGCATGTGTTATGGTTATCATGGCCTCATCTCGGCTAGAGATTTTTTATTTTATTTTTTTATACTCTATTAATCCCACAAGGTGAAACTACACTTTTCACTATGTTGTTATTACACACATTACACACAGGCCTGAATTACACACACATGCTCAGGACCTACACATGCACTAATGGAGAGATGTGAACTGGCACCTCTCCAGCTACCAGTCCACCACCATACTTTGGTCCGTACGGGGATTTGAACCAGCAACCCTCCGGTTCCCAACCCAAATCCCTATGGACTGAGCTACTACCACCCCCAAATGGTGGTGATGTAGAAAGCCGTGCAGATTAGAACAGCTCACCTGGAAACTGAAGGCAGAGGGTATTCAGAAACCTGTATCTCACTCAAAACAGCATGGATAATTTTTCCCCCAAGTTTGTATGCGTGTGAAAGCACAAGAGACACAAAATAACACCCCCAATCCCAGATAAAGTGATTTTTTTCATATTATGGGCACTTTAAAGTATCCTCCATTGACCAGTGTAGTAATATTTAGAAAGACTATCTTTTGAGATCTTTTATTGTCCAAATGGAGAGACCGGTCAGCTGATCATTTCCATCTGGTACAAACCACTGCGAAGGATTATCTTGCTTTGCAACTAAAAGCCCATTTTTTTTAGCAGGGCACAACATGACCCTATAGGGAACCATTTTTCATTTGTATTATCATCCCTTTAAGATCCACGAGTGTCTGTGATGTACAGGGCAGCAAATTTAAAGGGACAGGGCCAGAGATTTAAAACATTGACCTGCCCGTTCTTAACAGCTGTGTGCTAATCCATCTCATTGCTCTGACTGTCCTGCTGCTTTTTCCTGCTCTGGTGAATAGCAAGGTCCTTAATGTGTGAGATCAAGAGGAAAATAAGGCTCTCCAAATGGAATCAAATCACACGGAGGGGCTGCCCGGCTCTCAGGAAAGGCCTCTGCAGCATTAGGGCCAGAATAAGACAGAGCAATTGGACTGTAATTCCCTTTCCAGCTATTAGCCTGTCACAGCTTTCCGTTTGCTCGGTTCTCTTCTCTTCCCTCTCCCCAACCAACCGGTCTTTGATTAATTCATTAATTCACAAACAGAACCCGAGTCACATCTCAACACTCGGTTGACTCAAATTGGATGCAGGGTAACAATCAGTCCCTCCCACCCCAGACTGATCTGACATATAAAAAAATACAACATTACTGAGTAAATAGATCTTTGTCCATTCGGCCTGATAATTTGTTGCATTTTCATGTTTTATTTATGCTCAGAGAAGCTGCCTACTCTCGTATATCACAAACCCAACGAGGCAAGGCCAGTAAGGGGGTATTGATTTGGGTTGACTGTGCACCCCTCCACACAGCCTTACCCCTTCAGCCACTGCTACGCCCCTTGCAGTTTGTATTTGTCTCAAGCTTTTAGCCCTCTAAACCTTGTGCATTGGCTCTCATTCAATGGTCCCTTTTCTTGGCTCACACACACAATCCCATTCCCATGCATTCAATATTCCCATTATAAGCTCATTAGTCTAGTCATTGTTTTGGGCTCATTAATAGGTTATCCATCGCCTTAGACACCTCTGAATTACCATGTCACAGTGCGGCCCCTTTGTGAACATCAACAGTGGGTGGATTTGCTGAGTTGTATGAGCGTGTGCGACGTCGTCTTTCACTTGTGTGTGCCACGGCGACCTTGAGTTAGCTGACATGCCCTCCCCTCTAGAAACCTGCTGACACACTTCATGTAGATACACATGCACCCATATATGCATACACTGAAGTCCTCCCTCCTTAGCCTAAGTTCCCCACCCACTCGCTCCCAGAAGCTTGTCCATCAGTGATGCGGGAGACAGCAGAGCGAGCGGGCAGGAGTGCTGGGGCTGAATCAGGGTTTTTAACATGCGAAGCAGGTCTTCCTGTGCGTACATATTGATCCTCTGAGGGCTCCCAGGCCCCCTTTTTCTTTTTTTCCCTGGCAGTGGAGGCCATTCATCACCAAGGCCATGACTGGAGAGCTCAAACAGCCGTCTCTGTCAGAAAATGGTCTGTGCCGGGCTGCGCCGTGCCACACCGAGCTAGCTTCTCATCAGGAGGGATGAAGCCTTGACACAGTGGCTCATGGCGTGATCTGTTTCTCTCATTCACAGAATTGTCCATAGCATCCTGGTCAATGCAAAGTCATGCCTCTATAAAGCCAAGCTTACCTTAACTGCTCTATGGGATTGCAGCATTCTACTCTCACCTAACAGGTTTTTATCGATTTGCAGGGAATAAAAAAAGAATTATAAAAAGAGGATGCCAATTAAGCTGTTTGCTCTTTGGTAAAAGTAACTTGTCTCGCTGACAATGATTCCCCATTTCCACTGTAGGTTAATTTAAAAAAAATAAAATAAAAAATCGGCACTCAAAGAGAACATATGAATGTGAATGTCCAGGTCATGTTTATCTCTGACATAAACCTTTCCCCTGGCTAGTGATTTATCCTCTCCTGCAGTCTCCCTTCCTTCCTGCCTCCTGCCATACCTTGGTCCTCCCCCACACCCTCATGGTTGATTGATAGTGACTTTTGATGCCATGGGGAGATGTGCATCCCAGCTGAGCTACCGAGGCTGGAGCCTCAGCCTAAGTATGGGCCACGACAAGGACAAACGGGGAGAAAGACAGGTGGTGGGAGGGAGCAGAACGGACCATGGCCTCAGCGTCAGATTTGTTTTAAATAACTTTGAAAGAGGAGTTTGAATCGTCTCTCTGGGCTTTAGCTAATCTGATGTGAGAGGATGCCACACTGAGGCTGATAGAACACAGAGATAGATGAGGGGAGGGAACGGCAGAGGGAGGCATGGAGGGAGAGAGAAAGGGTAATAGAGGTGCTCACTCAGCTGGTGGGAAATCTGCCCTCTTCATCTTTTCATCTCTTCAGCCTCTCTTTTTCTCACTTTGCCCCTGCCTCCCTCACTCAGTTATATCCATTTACCACCAAGCCCAGGCCCTCTTCTCCTCTCTCTTTCACACTTTGTGTCACGCTTCCTCTCGCCTCCCTCCATTTCTCTCCCCGTCGTCCCCTTCCTTCACCATCTCCCCCGCCTCACCACTCCCTCCCTCTGTCTTTCACAGACATTTTAGGAAGTCACAGCCTCTCCCTTCCATTTATGAAATTGCTCATGTTATTTTCTGCTCACCCCCCCTCTCTGTGCCCAGCTCTTTCTCATAAGTCTTAGTGGATGCATCCTCTCTCTGCAGATAGTCCCAATCCTCCATCAAGAAAGCACACAGCCGAGTGGCCAATGCTCCAAAAAAAAACTAAAATTCATCCAGAGGGTAATATTCTCAGACAGCACAACTAGCCCCTGACACCATGACCCAGCCATAACACTGAACATTCATTCTTAATCCCCACCCATGGCCTCTTGTTTACCTCATTGCCCTCTGGCCACTGTGAAAAGGCACATGCTGCCCCATTTTTCCCATGGCTGTGTCTTTTTTATGGCTTAATGCGCTGAGGCCATCACTGTTATGAGTGTTGTCTGAGTGCTTGTATAGTCAGAGAGATTTACAATGCCTCAAAACATTTTTATTTCACATAATGGTGAAGCACTGCATTTTTTTCAGGACTTTGGAGGACAGCCGTAGCAGCATTTTGAAATTCTGTTAAGAAGAGGATTGACTTTTTAAGGTTCTCAAGGCATCAAGTTTTTGACCAAAGGAATGAGGAAATTGATTAGGATAGCATTAATGTCAGGATTTGGGTTCAATGTAGCTACATTTTAAATTTGCATTCATTGATTTTCTGGCCAGTTGGAAGCAGTGGAACAAGCTGTAAACACAACACTGACATAATATCACATTATGAAGTTAGAGAGAGCAAGTTTCCTTAGCTACACATCCAGCTGATGTTAGGCAACACTAGCATTCATTTGGAGTCGAGTTTCAGTTCTGTTTCAATATTGTTTCCAACCTGTAGGGGGATTCAAGAGGATTTGTGCTTTGGTGCCTACTGTAAAGGTTGATAAGTAGCTAACTAATGCTTGGTCTATAACGTTAGCTAATTCTTGGTGGGTAACATAAGATTACGACATCATTCAACCCGCTCAGTTATTTTTAGTATGACTGTTTTGACCGCGGTTAACAACTCTGGGCAAACCCACAAATTCATCAGTAACTTTAACTGTTTAGATAACTGTCTGCCTCACTCTCCTGGCGCTGCAAGGCTTCAGTCGGGATGAGAGCTGACGACAGCCCGGCCCTGAGGCACATCCACAGTCAGCCCCCAGCCAGCAGCTAGCAGCCAGCCCGGTCAGCACTTAACTCCGGTGCTAAGGACGTTAACAGCAGAAGGATAACTCTAAAAGTGTTTGAAGGGGTGTGTCTCTGCCTCCTCACTGCTGGAAAAAAAGACATGAGAGAGAGGGGAGACCAAAACATGAAGTTGTAGACAGTTAAACCAAAACAATGAGCTTAAAGTTGCCAAGACTCTCTACAGAGATGGGGAACCTGAAGAATCCCTATGACAGACTACTATGTGGGTTAGGTAATATCAAAGTATTTATCAGCGCAGCTTTAAGTATAGTTAACTTTTAGTAATTGGATGTAGTAACCCTAAATTAACACAAGAATTGTTATTGTCTTACTCCATTTTTTCTTGTACTATTTTGCGGTTCTTTTTAATGTTGGTTACCAAGAATCCTTCTGGACATTAGCTTAATTATAGTAATTTGTTAGCTAATGAAGGCTAACTCTCTATGCCAAGGTAGGCTGAATATATCTCGAAGCTACTGTATTGAATACATAGATAATATTCATCATTTCTTTCAGCAAATATTCCAAAATGTCAGAAAATTCTTAAAACAATGTTGCATTATTAGTATAATCAGGTTATTTTAAACCATGTAACCTTAGTGAACTGCTACCTTATTCATAGTAATTGGGTGTAATGTGCTGTGCATGTAACCTTACACAATGGAATGGCCCCATTCGAATAGGAATATAAGGATGCGTGTGTGCCTAACCCGTAAATGTGTGCATGCAGGCGCGTACACGTATTTTTCAAGTTAGAGTGTGATGTAGAGCAGAACAGACAGAGAGCCAGACAGAAGGAAGTAAGGAATGAGTGTCAAATGGTAAAAAAAAAAATCCAAGGGAACCTTGATGGTGTTTGGCTTGCTGTGGGTGGGTGAGGGATGGCAGTGCAAGGGAAAGAGAGAGATTGAGTGAAGGGTATGTGTGTGTGGCGTGGGAAGGTGTGTGAGTGTGTGCGGGGGGGGTGTAGAATGTGGTGGCCTGTCCTTGTGCTTCCTCCGCTCTTCCTCTCTCAGCCTTCTCCTCTCTCCTCTCAGCCTGTTTCTGGCTCATTACCCCCTCCGCCAGTAGACTTCTCCCTGGGCGGCAGTGAAAAGAACTGTCCTCTGTCGCTCTCATCGACAGCCGCAGCCTGAGTACTGCCCTACCCTCCTGATATTAATCACACACACACACACACACACACACA
>NC_045752.1:12815504-12821906 GCF_008692095.1 Etheostoma spectabile | reverse complement strand
CACACACACACACACACACACACTACACACACTCCCTCAAGCTTGCGCACACGCTCTCCCCAGCGAGCTCCTCTGACGGACAGGCTGGTGGGCAGCCGTCTCTTCTCCTGGCCCTCACTTGCAAATGAGACATCTAACCTCTTCGAGAAACAGACAAGGGACAGGATATTAGAAAAGTTTTATTGGGAGGAAACTTTGTTTTTATTATATGGTCTTGTGTGAGTGACTGTGGGAGGAGATGCTAAATGTGTGCCTGATGCTGCTGGGTGGTTTTCTCAAATTGATTGACAGTTTTTTTAATACATGGACTAACACCCAACTAAATCCAAATATGGTTATTTGTGCAGGGAAACTGACTAATCCTAACCAATTGAGAGACAAACAATTCTGATTTTTTAAATCTTTATTTAAAACTGCTCTATCAAGTGAACACATTTATGTGGTTAGAAAGCTATGTATTGGAGCTTCAAAATCTTAATAATTTGCCAATAGAGTGGACTACATTGATTGTTAGACTCTAGTGGTAATTTACAGAGCATGAATGTATTTCACTCATGTTGATATTTTTGTCCTTGATTTCAGTGGAGAGTACCTCATAATTAGAGCCCAACCCATACTGGATTTTTAAGACAAAAAACAATATTAAGATTTAAGAGACATATTTTCATTGAGATTGACATATTTCACATAAAGACATAACCCAAACCTAATCATTATTGATAAGGATCCTTTTAATAAAAGTTTTAAAGTTATGGCATGTATGAAGTATGTACCGGGTGAGACCTTTTACACTACTACTCAGTACTCTCTGGACAAACATGGCGACATTAGAATTATCTTAGTCATATGTGCTAATATTGAAATATCTGCATTAAGCTAATATCAGCCAACTGTACCCATAATGGTATCTGTAATGTTTCAGAGGCTGATAATACATGTAACATGATTGATCTGGACATGTGCAGGGAGTTTGTTTGTCACGGCTCATGGGTGGCTTTCATCTGTTGTTCATGTGTTGTACACCTTTGCATAATTACTGTATAAAAAGAGACCCCCCCCCCAGAATGCTAGTGGAGACAGCAGACTTGCTTTTAAAGTTTTTAAACCGATAAAGGATTTTTAAGACCGATACAAATATTTGGTTATTTAAAAATCCGATATGCCGATATATATAATTTTTTTTAAATACAGAAATGAGTTACAAAACAAATAGATTTCACTAATATTAGTTAATTGTAGCTATTTATGAGTTCTTACTAAAATAATATGACAACAATTTGTATTATTGTCACAACAGAACAGAGGAACATCAAAAATATATTAAAGGTCTGATAAATCAAATTTACAAAAATACAAACTTAAGATATGAAACTTAAGTCCTTTGAACAAAAACACAGTAAGAACAAAAATGATCAGTGTTTCCAACAGAGACGCTGCAGAGCGCCCTTTGGTGGACAAACTATGCAACGGCAACGCTCATAACATGATTGAAAGTCCGGTTTTAATTTTTAAATATTCATTTATCAGAATAATATTTGTCATTATAAATGTTTAAATGTTTCTGATGAATTCATTTTTATTTTATTTTTTTATTTTTTAAAATCGGCCATTATGAATTCCAATACCGACAGACTGGGAAATGCCTAATATCGGCCGATATATTGGTAGGGCTCTAGTGTGTGTGTGTGTGTGTGTGTGTGTGTGTGTGTGTCTCTCTGTCTGTGTGTGTGTCTGTGTGTGTGTCATTCTGTCGTCTCTTGCCTAAAGCTATCCCAGAGCGCCAGCCCCTCCTGGTCTTACCCTCTTTGCCCTCTCTTAAAACCTGTGCCTGCTGACAGTCTGCCAGGTGTGCCCATACCCAGGAGACATGCCCGGTGTCACCAAGCAAAGTGGGCTCACGTTGGCTGTGATGCCAGCCCGGCCACAGAATACATTTTGGGCGGGGGGGGCTGAGAAGATCCCTGATGCTGGAATGTGTTACATTAGCTGGCTGCCTTCCCTCTTCTCTCGGCAAGGCTTGTGGCCCCAGCTCTGCCTTCACACGCTGACTGGGTATGTGACCCGGTGTCCAAGTGACATATTCCCTGGCAGGGAGTCAGAATATGAAATAATCATATTATTCACGCCCTACCTTTGACATTGTCTGTTAGCTGTGCAGGAGGCAGCACAGATAGAACCACAATCTAGCAGAACCATGCACCTGAGGTAATGTCTCTTAACATCAAGTGAAGAAAACCCCGGGAAATCCAGCATCGGCTCACACATGTCTCGTGTGTGTGCTGTTAAACAGCATCCCTGAGAACAATGAGTATCTAGTTTGTCTCTCTCCTGGTTTGATGCTGTGCTAATAGCTTAGCTTCCACAATTGTGGTGCTGTCTCATGGGTGTTCCTTGAATCTTTCTGCTCTGATGAAAGCAGCTGGACACTGGGGAGTCTTCGTCTCCTTTCTCAGGCAGACTATGCAATTTAAACCGGCCTCGGGCATGTAGATATTACTCCCTGGCGAGATGGCTGAAAATTAATGGAAATTGTTTTAGAGGAATCATTATTAACATTCTCCTTTGGATGCCCTTTTGTCATCTCAACCCTGTCTCCTCTTCTGTTTTATTCTCACACTAATTTATGCAGCCGTTGACATTCCTGTTGGTGTGTGAATGTGCTAAGAAATGTGAATAATCAGACTAATAATTTGTAATTGCTCCATCACTTCAGTGGGCATATATTTTGGCATTAGAAGACTATCAATCTAGCATTTATTGTCTTACTTAGCTGTTGGTTTCCCTCATTTTTTTCTTCATTCTGCTTTTTAGCATCCAGTATGTGATTTTCTGCTATTGTAGGCACCACTAATGTACAGGGAAAGGTATTACAGTTTATATCCATGGTTTTCCTGTGGTGAAGACAACTTGGTTGTTGTATGTAACATGGCAGACTCCCTCATCTCTGGAACCAGGAAATCACATTCCCTTACACATACAACTCAATTTCACACCCCAAGCTGGATTAAGAGGACTCTTCGCTTGGGGCCTGCACAGGAAAAAGGGTAAACAGCACCCTTGTTCCTGGTGCCGGAAAATCCGCTATTTAAATGGGGAGTAATATAACTGACATTTTCCAGTTCATTATGCAGCCCCTGACCTTCACAATGTACGACTTGGATACTTCTTTGGCGAAAGGCGATGCCTGGTTCTCCTTAATGGGAAATGTTTGACCTTGTCAGGAACTAAGGGGAGGTCAGGTAAAAAGGAGGCTGTAATCGGCCCTAGAGAGATGGGACGCAGCAGACGAACACCTACAACAATTACTCAGAACACTGTAACACTCAAAACCGGTAGTTAAGGTGGCATTGAGTCAGCTCTGTAGTAACTGAAAACTTTCAAATCTAACAATGTCTTGCCATAAATGCCGTAAATAATCTATTTGTTTATTTTGGAGTGCGATAATGCCTTTGATACATTATGTAAATTTATGATCTACGGGGATGTCGAATGTGTATTACATCATCTGGTCTTCAGATTTGTGTTTATCTCTGTTTGTGGCTACACTGTTGAAGCTATCACAGATGGATTCAACTAATCTTCAACCGGCTCTTTGCCTTTATGTCCAACTGTACTTTAAAGACTCCTCAGGATTCCAGATAAATCCATCGCACTCAGTCACCAAAACGTAATAGAAAGTAATCATATCGGGAGTCTTTCACGGATTAGGCTGTTTTGAATATGATTTATAATCTCTTTCATTTGTGTGAACTACAATGATGTGCACTGGGCGCCTAGCAGAGATAATCTTATTACCCAGTTGGCTTTTGTTTTCTGCTGCCTTGCTTTTATTCTTTATTAAAACATTTTGCTGCATTAAACATGCTAATTTGTGGCTGGGCATAATTGGGGTCTTGCTTTAAAAAAACTCTCCCCTGTTTGGTAGAAGATTAGGAATTTCATCTTCAGGATTATGTATAGAGTACAGTGAAAGCCCATGAAATAGTCTTGCTTTCCATTATGTTTAAAGCCACTCAAGCTTATTAATGTGAAAGGAAAATGTATTATTCTCCACACAGCGGCATTGTGAAATGACAAAAAGATGTCAGAAGCAGCTATTTTGATTGATGGGATTGGTCGGCTGATTAGTTCTTGTCCAATCAGTATGCATAGGGGATCAAATTCATCGAGCCAATCAGCTTTCAAACAGACCGAGAAATCCTGGTTATTCTAGTTCAGTGTATTTTCAGGATTGTTGAAAGTAGCCCAACATTTGCTCATCAGAGCTTCAACAGCAAAGCTGTCAAATCTTCTAAACTACTATGAACAGAAAGGAACAGCGGCAAACCTAGCTTTGGACACCAGAAAGGAGAATGTGAGGCAGATAAAAACCCAGCAACTCACGCAGGAATCCTCATTGATCACTGGTGGCTTTTCATGAGCCTCAGATGTAGAGAGATCAGAGCTTCAATCTTACTATGAAATTATATCTCACAATGTGAAAAGATTCCCAGATCTGCTAAAAAAAAAAAATGTCAAAGAGAATATTTAGGTGTCAGTATTTCTTTAGCTCTAAGAAGTGATCACACAGAAAACGGGGAATCTCTCCCCAATAATGGTGAGCAACTTTTTGATTTTGTGTCAAAACATATTTAAAATTTGAACAGTACCGTCATTCCTGTGGCGTGCCGCTCTCTCCATGGGGCTTGTCACAGGAGGCGTCACGGCATGCAGCTCCAATACACGGGGCTCCTTTCATTTCTCTGTCTGACATGTTAAGTGTGATGGTACAAAGACGTTCCATTTTAATTGTTTGGACAGATCACTCAAGGGAGAGGGGCTTTGATTTCGGGTGTTGACAGAATAGGCACAGGCCTGCTGAGTTGCTTTGGTGTCTGTCTTGCCAATTCTGCCACTGCACTGTATTGATCGCGATAGGCTGTTTACCTCAGGCAGCACATGAGCTAAAGGCCAAGCTTTGTCCAAACGTTCGCAGTAGCTATTGTTGGTTGAATTAGGTTACTAGAAAGTGCTGATGCAGAGATGACTTGTTATAGCGTCACATCTTTTGGATTTGTAGGCAAAAATCCATTTAATCAAATCTTGGCTCTTAATCAATTTTTACTGGTGATCTTTCAGGTAGATATGAGGAAAGCTATGCAGCAAGCTTAGTGACAAACAAGCCATTGATCTATAAGCAAGAGTCAACTGTATTTGTAATAACTGTATTAAATAAGACAAATAGGCACTTGAGCTGTGCCGTGCAGGCACTTTATGAAATAGGAGTATACTTCGATGAAGTCTAGTGAGTGGTGAAAAATCACCTGTTGATGGCCCATAATGTAATAAAACATTCCTTTTGAATGGGTGTAAACCAAAATGTCCCACAGTCCATTAATATTCTCCTCCTGTGCCCACATCTTGGCTCTCTGCTTTGGGGGAATGATTAGGGTGACGGACAATGGGGCGATGACACAAGAAAACTTCCTTGCCTCCCTTCTTCTCCTCCCCAACCCTCGCTTGTCTTCGCTTCCCCTCAACCCTTCAACACAACAGCCACAAATTACCCACTTTGCTTGCAATATTATCGGGGCAGATCGTTGGTGTCCATAATTAGAGTCTTAGTGTTGTCTAGCCTCCATTAGGCTAACAATAGAGCATTGGAACAGGGCCACTTTGGGCAAATAACATGTTGAGAACACTTGACTTTTGTGAAGAGAGATAGTGAAAAGCATCAGAGGCCATTACTGATCCAAACAGCCTAAATGGTTCTGTGGCGAGTGGCTCTGTGAAAGCCATGGATAGGCAGACTATGGAATCATCTCCATTGCAGAAAACATTTACACAGGCAAAGAATCATAGGATGCAATCACAAGCAGAAACACAGACACACACGTCTATATGCTCAAATGGTGACAGTGTTTTCCCTTTCTGTGCTCATATTCCTTTGACAGAAACGCAAATACAAATATCATCACACTGCACGCTGCAGCCTAGTGGAGCTTGTATTTCAATCATACAGCGTTAGATAGCTTGCTGCTGAGTTTCCTCCCAGGCTACAGAGAGAGAGAGAGAGAGCGAGAGAAATAGAGAGAGCAATAGAGAGAGCTCAGTATTCTGAGCCCAGTCCCCGTTTGATCTCCGTCATCGCCCCTCTAAGACATCATTGTGTAACACTGTAAAAGCGGACGGCTTCATGGAGCGAAGGAAATATCAAGGAAGTTATTCATAAATATTAGATAAGATCAAAACAGCCGGTTGCTCTCAGACTCTGTGCTCCTGGGTCAAGTCATCCACATCCCTTTGATTTTTTTCTTCCACTCAGGCTGAGCAGGGAGGATTGAGTATGCATTGAGACTGAAGGACATCTCTTCCCCCCCAACACACACACACACACACACACACACACACACACACACACAC
>NC_045752.1:12812515-12815494 GCF_008692095.1 Etheostoma spectabile | reverse complement strand
ACACACACACACACACACACACACACACACACACACACACACATAGACCTTAAAGAGCTGGAAAACAGGAAAAAAAACACAGTCAAATTCTGTTACTAATAAGCCACAAATAAAACACAGCTATTGTTATGTTTCATTTCTGATCAACACTTTTCATTATTCATAATTCTCTTGTTTTGATTACCGTCCCAAACGCACAGCACGCTGAACCTGTGGAGATTAATAGGCAGCATTCTCCAAACTCTTCCTCCTCTCCTCCGGAGCTGACACAAATTGGTGAAATATCACTTTGATCATGCCTCCTGAACAACAAACAAAACCCAAACCTAATTAGCCTAATTCAAAATTGTTCCAAATGCTTCTTTTTTTAAATGAAAGCCTTCCTGCTCTTTGCTGTTGTTAAAGATAAAAACTACGGCGCCCGGATAGCTCAGTTGGTAGAGCAGGCGCCCATATGTAGAGGTTTACTCGTTGGCGCAGCGGGCCTGTGTTCAACTCCGGCCTGCAGCCTTTTGCTGGATGTCATTCCCCCTCTCTCCCCTTTCATGTCTTCAGCTGTGCTGTCAGTAAAGGCCCAAAAAATATTTTAAAAAAAAGATAACAACTAAATTGGATGCAGCATCAATGTTTTACCTCTGCGTGTGGGTGAACTGAGCAAATGGGTCCCCAGATCTGACCTTTGACCTTTTAATTGACAGAAGGCAGGGGGCGCCAATTGCTCTGATGCATCAGTTCACTTTCCTCAAGACCACTTATGCCAGTAAGCAGAACAAAAGCAAAACTGCTTTAAACAGACTTGCAGGCTGTAGCTTTTTTTTTTCCGTTGTGGGAGAGCTCGCTCTGCTGACTCCTTTGTTGATGTTAGTCATCCCATCTTGGTAGAAATGTCAAGTGGCATGGGAATCAAAAAGTTCTCTGATTTATTGCACCACTTTAAAGAAAAAAAAAAACAGTAAAGAATTGGTGTAGGATCTGCTGATATACTAACTGTAAACTTGATAAATAATCATGTCATTGGTTTCGCACTTTGAACGTTGTATGGAGTTTTTACTATTGTCTTGGTGATCACATCAACAGGCTTCTGTATCAACTCATACATATGCCAAGTCTACCGTGAAATAAACAAAGTGCTCATCTTTTGCTGCTGGTGCCACTAAATTGCTGTAAAGTTGATCCGTTGTTTCAGCTTCTAATGCCAATAGGAACTTTTCCAAGGGCAGCAATGCACCAAAGCTATACAGCATTTGAAGTGTTCACTTACTACAAGCAGCATGAAGTCTACCTTGCAATGCTAGCGGATTAGCTCACGTTGCCTCGCTAACATATGCAATGACTGCCGGCGAGCTCTTCCCCATTAGGTTTGCACATCAAAGGCGGCGGGAGAAGTTCTTCACAGGCAGTTAAAAGTGGGCTCAGTGTGGATCTTGTAAATACCGTCTTTGAGTCTGTGCCTCTCGGGGGACACTTCACACACTCCTCCACTCAGGAGAAGGGAGGGAAGAAAGGAGCGGAGCAGTGACAGGCATCAGAGGGGGAAGAGGGGATGGATGTGTGGGGGGGAGGTAGCAGGTGGGGGAGGTTCCTGAGAGCCCAGTCCCCTGTCACCTCCAGGATAGGATCTGTGGATGAAGAAAATCTCTCCTCTACTCTCCTCTGTATCTCGCTCTCATCGTCTTCCTGCTCTTCACACTTCACATGATAGCTGACAGTGAAAGTAGAGCATTGCTGTTTTCTGTTTTCTTTTGAGTCATGTTTTTCATAACACATAAATAGAGCATGCGGCATCATGGGAATTCTGTTATTCTGTGTTTCAGTATACATGCGGACACAATAGCATCCACTCTTCTCAAGTGTTGTTGAAAACATTTTATCATAGCTGTTTGTAGGGCTCTGGTGAGGCCCTTGACTCCGCAAGGAGCAGAAAGGAATAAGAGATGTGTTTTGTTAGCAGCCACATGAACACACACGCACACACTCACACACAGACACACACAGATGCGCACATACTGCATGCTCCCAAGCCCATCGTTGCCTGGTTTTGCAGACTGATCAATGCAAATGCTGTTATTTACCCAAGCCTGAAATGAAAAGACTATGGATCAATTTGACGCACTTCCATAGGGTGTGCTCACAATGGCTGGCTGGCTTTTTTGTCTCAGCTACACCCCCCTTCTCCTCCTCTTATGCCATCCACCCTTCATATAAACAAGTCTCCCCCCCCCCGTACATCACTAATGCATAATATACTACAATGCTCTCTCTCACGTACACAAACACAAACCCATCATCAATGCATTCTCTCGCTGCACGCTCTTTCTCTCTTTTTCTTTCAAACACACCCTCAGTGTGACACCATGGCTGCATCCGTCTGAGCTGTGTGTTAGTGTATCTGAGTGTGCACGTGTGTGATGTGTGTGCTTTAGGCTGACCCACTTTCTGTGCTTGGCCAGGCTTGTACTGTTGCCGCTGCTGTGCTGTGCTGTGCTGCAAGGGGGAGATCCCTGCAGACTCCCTCGGAACAGACTTCAACTCTCCTCCTGACAGACACTCACCATGGCATGTTATCCCCCCGTGGATTGGAGACCTCTGCCTCTCTCCCTCTCTGTCTATGTGTGTGCATGAGTTTCAGATACACCTTGATTCAGATGCACAAATGAATACTCACAAAGATGCATGCACATGGGTGCACAAGCAGGAACAACATCCTTAAAAACACACACACGCACGCACGTACGCACGCACACACACACACACAGACTCTCACACACATATGCAAAGCACATACCATCCCAGATCTGTATATTTTTAATTCCATCCACCCTCCTCCGGCTCCTCCTCCTCTCTTCCCTGTGTTTGTCTGGAGTTATTGTTTCAATCTTGCTGCATCAGGGGGCCCCTGAAGGTTATAAATTAAACATAAATGCAAATGCGCTGAGCCATTGCCCTCCTCCACCTCCCTCCTCCCACACACACACACAC
>NC_045752.1:12811060-12812505 GCF_008692095.1 Etheostoma spectabile | reverse complement strand
ACACACACACACACATCCTCGCCATTCAAACAGATCAGTGTGTCTGCGAATTAATAGGAGAACAGTGGGCTTTTTTTAATGAGCGAGAGAGGAATTTAGAGTTGCAAAGCCACAGCGCACACATCCAGAGCTGCAGCCGAGGCAACGGCTTGAAAAGCCGGCGCCATCATAGAATATGCTAATGCTCCAGGTCCCCTCACTGTCAGCCTTAGTGTTGCTCTAGATGAGATCAGAGCTGAGGCTTTGATCTGGGACACTGATGGGAGCCAGAATCGTCATGTGCACAAAGTACAGAGAGCAGGAAGGGTGTGGATGAGGCTTGTTCTAATCAGAAAAGGTGCACATAATCAGTGATGAATCGCTAACATGAAGACATTTTGATTGTGTAAGGAGAAATGTTTTGTGTACACATACGTAGACCCACAGCAGTTACTTTCTGTCACCTACACATTTTCTATTCTCACACACTCACATACACGGAGGGTGTAAACGTGATGTTTTCTCGGGTTGTCCTATAGATAAATAGCCATCTGGTCTTGTTGATGCTATAGGCTTGGCCTGAGTATACTGAATGGTGAAAACCATGGAGACTTTGTAGTTGCACCATAACAGTGTTATAGCTTTTATTCTCTGCCATATGGGCTCATAAAGGCAAACGGCTGGGAGGGGTTTCGGGGATGTCACTCGCTTTTATTCTCATATGAGTGGGCTTCCATTTGGAAAAGAGAGATTAAGACTTGCTGTAATAATATGATTGTATTTTTTCTTTGTGTTGCACAAGTAGTTAAATAAATATTTCATTTAGTCTGACCTACCCTCTCAATCATTACACGGTGTGTTTCTGCTTGTATTTTTTTTAAAGATTTGTTTAGTTTTTTTAAGCTCTGACTTGTACTAACCCTGTATTTCCAGCAGGGGTCTTCCCATTGTCATGGACGTGGCTTCATAGTGAATTATCAGATAAGGCAGAGTAAATTGTGCCTCCTTGTTCACCAATATGTGACCTGAAGCAACAATTTGGTGTTAGAAAAATATGCTCATCACTACCTAGTCATCACCATTACTATGGCCATCATTTTTGTTGTCATCATCGCATGTGTTCCCACTGCCACAACAAATCCTCATCATTAACATGGCCATCCTCAGCACAACTCTCAGCCCCAAATCCTTCTCTTGCCACACACCTCCCCCCCTCCACCCCTCTTTCATCCACAGCTCCCTCTGTTGATCAAATGCATCTGATCTCATCAAAGCAGACCCTCTGCTCATTCAAGTCCCAACAGACACCCCAGCTTCTTTACTAAGCACTATTTTACATTCATCTTTGAATACCACTGATGGGATAGCATATCTTGTAGACTTTGCTTTTGTGTGGTCCTACACTGCAGCCTGGGGTTGTTTTTCTTTTTCTTTATATATATATATATATATATATATATATATAT
>NC_045752.1:12805807-12811050 GCF_008692095.1 Etheostoma spectabile | reverse complement strand
ATATATATGTATATATATATATATATATATATATATACACACAGTATACATATCATTATAATTTCAGACAGGCTCCTCTCTGAGAAAGTAATTCCAATAAAGGAAATTAAAGAATGTAGTCTTTTATTCAAATAAGACCCTAATGAAGAATGGCTTTAATATATATATATATATATAATATTCATATTACATTCTATGGAGACTTACAGTGAGTTGATAGTGACCTATTCGTACTGAATGGTAATTTCCACCTCTTATCACACCAAATAGTCCGGATATATGATATAGTGTATAGTTTGAGATATTTCCATAGTTTCCCTCTTATTACTCGATTGCTATGGTTCTTTGTTGAAGGGGAACATTACTCCTTTTCAGGCTGAAAATAAGTGATTGGAGCACCTAGGGGACGAACTATGTGGTGCAGATATTACAACATTATAGCTGCTATAAAGTGCGATTACATTCTTATTCCGATGGCAACATTATTGCGCACAGCTTGTGGTTGCGTGTCCGACTCCTGTCAGAGCTGCAGAGAACTGGCTTGAGCCGAGGGACAGAGAGGGTGGGAAGAGGGAAAAACAGATCTGGATAATTTCGGAGAAACTCGCTCGGGAAAACTTAACATCTGCTTGTGTTTATTTGAAGGATCCATGTGGACCGGAGGAGCATTGTCCGTGCGCAAATTGGAATATCCCTATCTGTCTCGGTTATTGTTTGTTTTTATGAATAATATTTACTCTAAACTCAATGGAAGGAGTCGTTCCTTGACCGTCTGATGTACACTTATTAAAAGGTATTCGGATATGATAATGTCAATAAGGAAATTGGTCCTGTAAAAATACTGCCACCATTAATGTGTCTTTTTTAAAATTGCAATATCAACCTTCAAAGCATCGTAAAACAGCGAAACATCCAAATGCAGCATGCGTAATCGCTCGCTACTCCAGTCCGGATTTTCCATGTGAGGCGCGACGGAGCCCTGGAGGTGGATAAGCTGGTAGAGCCCGCTCTCTCTCATGCCATGCTGGGCCACAAGGGCTCCGGGAGACGCTGCTACATATTACCGAGAACCGGGATGGAGGAGAGGCGGAGGGGGGAAGAAAAAAAGTTTCGTTTAAACCTGGCAGAGAAACTTTCAACATGAAGCCTCACTGACGCACCATTTCACCACCACCACAGCAACGCCAGCGCTAGAACAAAGCTTGCTTTTACACTGAATATATTTTTCTCCTCCCAGCTTGTGTTTTTCTTCCCTCTTCTATTTTTCTCTCTGTGCAAGGCTGGTCGGGGCTTGCTGTCACTGCGCGTGCTGAGATGTTGGAGTGACCATGGCTGCGCAAGTTGCATCGGCTCCGACTAGAACTAATAACAAAAATAAGAAATTATCCAGCGGTTTGGGTCCGGAGCTCAATTCAGGGAAATCCGGAGGAGGAGGGACCGTACAGCGGACTGGACCGATGCTGGGTGCCGGAGATGGGACTCTGAATAATGTAGACCATCACCGCCGAAACGAGCTCAACATGGTTCATTCAACTTCCACGACTCGCAACGCTTCGGACGGACACGACAAAGATGGACATAGCTTCACGTCCGCCTCGGCTTCGACTAATTCAACCTCTTCCTCGATGGAAACGGGTTTGATCGCGAACCACAAGCTGAAATGTGTGGGGAGCGGAGACCCCCCTCAGTCTCAACCGCCGCCGCAGCAGCAGCAGCCGCCGCAATTCAGCCAATTTGCGCCACATCAGCAGCGACAGATCCAAAGTAACAACACCGTCAATAATAACGGCCAGGGGCCCCGTGGGGACAGGGTTATGGATCACCAACACCACGGTGGCAAAGAAAACCTGTTGGGGGGCCAGGGGGAGCCACAGCAGCAGCACATGCCTGGAAAAGGTGAGGGGGAGCTCACCTGTAAACCCGCAGAGAGGATGATGGGTACCAGGTACGAACACTCTAACTTGGGGCCAACTAGTAACAACTCTGAGTTTAATAACAACTATTACAGTCCAAGGCCCTGTTATGAGCAACATGGCGGACAGCAGCAGCAAAGCAGTGGGATGGGGATAACGCACTCCTCGGCACATAACAGCATGGACAACTCCCACGAAACAGGGTACCACAACAGCCAGTACAATCAGTACCCGGCGTACCGGGCGGGCTACGGCGGTGGGGCCTACGGGATGATGGGCCCCTCTGGATGCCGGCAACCTGGGAACATGATGATGGGCAGCAACTCCTCAGCAAGCCATGGCAAGTCTCCCCTGGGAGCCGCTCCGGGTGGCTTTCAGAGGTTCCCAGGACAAACACAGCAGCAGCATCCCTCAGGGGCCACCCCGACACTCAACCAACTGCTGACGTCCCCAAGCCCCATGATGCGGGGCTATGGCGGGGCATATCAAGACTACAGCGGATCCACGGCGCAGCAGCAAGCCGGCATTGGCCTGGGGAAAGACGTGGGGCCCCAGTACGGAGCCTCAACGGCCCACGGCTGGGCAGGGCAGCAAAGAAACCACCCTCATTCAATGAGTTCAGGCAACGGTGGGCAAGGCCTCGGCAGGACGCAGGTAAGTTTCGGAAACTTCAGTGAACTTGGGTGTCTCAGCGCTGGTGTTAATCCACCCACATTTTTTTTTTTTAATCAAGCAGATTTTAGGCACAAGAAAGGCCAGGACATGAACAACTCAGACTTGTGTAAACATGTTTAATATTAGACCTGCTGACTTTAAACATGACAGGAAAAGGGAAGAAACCCTTATAGCAGAAATGTAGGCTATTGCTAAAGAAACGGCTTCATTTATTAGATAATTAATGAGGCGACAATAATTGACAGGCTCAGATGATGTTCATTTCCTCATATTTGTGTGGTTTATGTTTTTGTCTAATCTTCGTATTTTATGTTTATTCGGGGGATTAAAAAGCAACGTCTATGTTGTGCGGATTCACCTCTCTGCCGACGTGGTGTCAGACACGTTGCGAAACGCCCTGTTTAGAGGACGTGTTGTGTTCGAGGCGCTCATCGAACAAAGTAAAAAATATTCCTATAGAAAATGTACATGAATTAATTTTCTAAATGGCAACGTTCTGTAATATTTCTCATATCTTCATGTGTAACTGGTTTGGAAAACCAAACGGACACACAGCGGCCGTGCAACGACCGTCTGTCCCTCTCCGTGCGCTTTGCATCTAGCTGGAGCGCTTCTGTGCGCCTCGTTTATTCCCATGCAGCTCGGAATTTGAATAGTGGAGGTAAACTGGCTAAAAGCTCTCCGTACTCCCAGCTCGCAGTTGACACCCAGTCTGCCATCTGATTGGCTCCCTGTGGTCCCGCTGGGCAGACAGCAAGAGGATTGTTGCAGGGATACTTGGCCATGGCTCTGTAGGGATGCTGCATTCACATCCTATGGGAATACTCCAGACTTGGAGGCCGTCCAACGCAATAATTGAAGTTTTATAAAGGTTCCAGATAATTATTCTTATAATGTTTCCACTCTGAAAACATGTACAAAAACACTGCAATGTCATCTCAAAATGACAAAAAGGAAATGTAATTCATGTGGCGTTATAATCTTCAATTTTTGTTTGTTCTAGTTGATATTAATGTATCATTTCAATCTAATTAGAGAAATTGTCCAACACAATTATCTTGTGACGTTAATAGATTATAATAAAAATAAATAGTTTGTGCATTTATATTTTTAAATATAAGGAAAAATTCTCTTTTTCTGGAATCCCTCTTATTCACAACCACATTTACAACAACCCCAGCAAGCTGAGTTCTGTTGGCCACTGCTGCAGCTGAAAGTTGAATGCCTTGCTCGAGGACTCCTCAGTGGTAAAAGCTGAGGGAGGGAAGAAAGTGTTACTGATTATTCAAATATTCCTCCCTTTGTTTTTGGGGTGCCTACACTGATCGATCCCTGAGGGCCCCCAAAAACCCTGTGCTGAAACACTGATGTGTCAACTGCGTGCAGACCTACAGCAATGGGGAGGGAGTCACTGCCAGTTCACAACTCTGCCCTCAAACAACACAGTGTTTCTCCAGAACAGACATTATTCTGCGGTTGTTTTTGATGCACTAAATTATTCGCACTGCTGGATAGCACATCTGGATGACTGGGGGGTAAGGTGGTAAAGCATAGCTTATACTGTCTGCCTCTCGCAAAAAACAAAAGCAGTTCATTAGCCTACATTGTTTCAATCAAAGGCAATTTGTGTTGGATGCTGGAGGAATTAAGTGAATGTTTTAGCGTGGGAGGGTTTGCTGCGGTATTGATTGTATCAAATTATGCACTGTTAAGATGGCCGCTGGAAAACCAACAATAATCTAACTCCTTACAGTTATTATTGCTGATTATGTGCAGATTGATATATATTTATAAATACGGGCCAAAAGTTTGGAACCACCTTCTCATTCAATGCGCTTTCTTTATTTTCATGACCATTGTAGATTATCACTGAAGGCATCAAAACTATGAATGAAAACATATTGAATTATTTACTTAACAAAAAAGTGTGAAATAACTGAAAACATGTCTTATATTCTAGTTTCTTCAAAGTAGCCACCCTTTGCTCTGATTACTGCTTTGCACACTCTTGGAATTCTGTTGATGAGCTTCAAGAGGTAGACACCTGAAATGGTTTCCCAACAGTCTTGAAGAAGTTCCTAGAGATGATTAGCACTTGTTGGCCCTTTTGCCTTCACTCTGCGGTCCAGCTCTCCCCAAACCATCTCGATTGGGTTCAGGTCTGGTGACTGTGGAGGCGCAGCACTCCATCACTCTCCTTCTTGGTCAAATAACCCTAACACAGCCTGGAGGTGTGTTTGGGGTCATTGTCCTGTTGAAAAATAAATGATGGTCCAACTAAATGCAAACTGGATGGGATGGCATGCCGCTAAAGGTTGCTGTGGTAGACATGCTGGTTCAGTATGCCTTTAATTTTGAATAAATCCCCAACATTGTCACCAGGAAAGCACCCCCACACCATCACACCTCCTCATCTCTGCGTCACGGTGGAAACCAGGCATGTAGAATTCATCCGGTCACCTTTTCTCTGTCGCGCAAAGACACAGCGGTTGGAACCAAAGGTCTCAAACTTGTTCTCATCAGACCAAACCACAGATTTCCACTGGTCTCATGTCCTTTCCTTGTGTTTCTTGACCCAAACAAATCTCTTCCGCTTGTTGCCTCTCCTTAGCATTGGTTTCCTAGCTGCTATTTGACCATGAAGGCCTGATTCGC
>NC_045752.1:12805698-12805797 GCF_008692095.1 Etheostoma spectabile | reverse complement strand
CTTAACAGTTGTTCTAGAGATGTGTCTGCTGCTAGAAGTCTGCGTGGTATTCATCTGGTCTCTAATCTAAGCTGCTGTTAACTTGCGATTTCTGAGGCT
>NC_045752.1:12805604-12805688 GCF_008692095.1 Etheostoma spectabile | reverse complement strand
ATGAACTTATCCTCAGCAGCAGAGGTGACTAATGGTCTTCCTTTCCTGGGGCGGTCCTCATGTGAGCCAGTTTTGTTGTAGCGC
>NC_045752.1:12805378-12805594 GCF_008692095.1 Etheostoma spectabile | reverse complement strand
GTTTTTGTGACTGCACTTGGGGACACATTCAAAGTTTTCGCAATTTTCCAGACTGACCCACCGTAATTTCTTAAAGTAATGATGGCCACTTGTTTCTCTTTACATAGCTAATTGGTTCTTCCCATAATAACAGTTGTCCAATAGGGCTGGCGGCTGTGTATCAACCTGACTTCTGCACAACACAACTCCATTAATAAGGCAAGAAATTCCACTAAT
>NC_045752.1:12799667-12805354 GCF_008692095.1 Etheostoma spectabile | reverse complement strand
CACCTGTGAAGTGAAACCCATTTCAGGTGACTACCTCATGAAGCTCATTGAGAGAACAACAAGGGTTTTTACAAGGGTTTTTAGCGCTAGAATTTAAGACATGTTTTCAGTTATTTCACACTTATTTTGTTAAGTACATAATTACATATGTGTTAATTCATAGTTTTGATGCCTTCAGTGATAATTTACAATGTAAATAGTCATGAAAATAAAGAAAACGCATTAAATGAGAAGGTGGTTATAAACTTTTTTCTAAACTGCCTGTACTGTGTGTGTGTGTGTGTGTGTGTGTGTGTGTGTGTGTGTGTGTGTGTGTGTGTGTGTGTGTGTATATATATATATATATATATATATATGCACACATATTTTCTTAATATCCAAAGACACCTTAATGAAAAAGCACATCAGTCAAAGCATACACTTATATCAGCCATATTTTATACTATTTATATTTCTTTTTAGTGAATATAAGTCCAACAAACCAACCCCCTAAACACATCTTACATGTAACATTTTATACTGTAAATGTGTTTTTGGTTTTTTTCCCTCCTCAGTTTTCCAGTTCAGGAGTTAGTGTGTGACTGTGTTTTTTTTCTTAACTCTACCAACATTTCAGCAGCAGTATATTCAAGCTACAAAAGCCCCATGTTTAATTCATATTTGGAGAGGCAGCACTGCTCTCCTGTGCACTGACAGGCTGTGTGAGAAAGGCGAGTGGTGTACTGCATAATACTGCTTCCAAATTGGCCCCGTGATATGACTGCGCTTCACTTCAGAGTGCGTTTGGTCGGAGCACGCCTCTGTCACCTGTTGGCACAGTTTCCCCTCTTTCAAATTCAATTTCCCTCCCCACTGCCTCTCTTCAGGAGCAAGCTGTGAGCGAAACGAGTGCACCTCATTTACACCGCTGTCTCCCCCCCATCACACTCGCTTGTCTGGCCACTCACCAAAATGAAGACAGAGCCCTGCGTGCGTGCGTGCGTGCGTGCGTGCGTGCGTGCGTGCGTGCGTGCGTGCGTGTAGAGATACATGAGCTATGTTATTCGAAGGTGTGTGTTGAACCTGCTCTCTCATCAAAATGACATTGTCCTAGTTTTTTTTTCAATTGCTGTGGCCTATTTGATTGAGGTATTACAGAACAATATTGAGTGTTCAGTTTGTGACCTTTTGCCTAAATGTGCGTTTGTCTTCAAGTCAGCTGCTTTAAATCCAGGTCGTTCTTCCTGCTCAATGTGTGTTTTCCCTTGTGTATGTGCAGTGTGTACCTATAGCAGTTATATAACAACCTATATGCATTCCTAATGACTTGAACTGACATCATAATTTAAACCGCATATTTTGTCTCAAACTTTATGTGTAACAAGAATATGTCTGTTATCCACTAATCAGAACACACAACACACGCAGAGAACAATACAAGTCATTAGTAGATAATAAGGGCCTAGCAAGTTGGAAACAGTATCGCTGCTTAAATAATTGCAGCAGCAACTCATTTAAAATCTGACCTAATAAAACAAAAATGAATGGGTTTCCACTCATTTATCACTTTTATGCTCAGTGTTTTGCCTTTGTTTTTTTAATGATTGAAATCAAAGCTCAGTAATTCTCAAATGAAAGACGAGACCCAGTCCTATCCTTGGTAATGTGCTTACCTTGAAATGATTTCTCAGTGCTCTCCAGTGCATACTGTTTACATTTCTCTCTTATGAATTATTAGCGTGATACGAACAAAGACTTTATAATAGGAGCAATGCATCAATGTCACATTGTATTATGCGGCTATCTCAGGGAGCCTTGTGCATAGTGATGGCCTCGACTGTGGCTGCTGGAATTTAATTTATGGTACATGTTATGCATTGGACAAACAGCCCATGGGGCTCTGGTCAGGAAATGGACGTGTGTGTGTGTGTGTGTGTGTGTGTGTGTGTGTGTGTGTGTGGAAGAAGGCTAAAGCCCCTTCGTCAACACTAAGCAGTCCAACCTCAATCCTGCCCCTCTCACAACGTCCCTCTCTCTCGCTCTCTGATCCCCCCTCTCAGGTCGTTTGTTTATGTTGGTCTGTTTACATATCTTTCTTGGCTAGCCAACGCAGTGCTGATTAGCAACACTGGAGTGACTTTGTAATTTGCTCTGTTGCGTCCGATAAGAGCCCCGTGCAGCGTTTTCCATCTTCCTTGGATGAAACACAGATCCTGCTTAGGTAATTAGCAGTCCGGGGTTATCCCCGCATGTGGTTTCCACAAAACGCCAATTAATTCCGATTTTTAGAATATGAATTTAAAAAATAGACTGTCCAGTTGCATCACTAGACGAATGCTCATGTATTATTAGCTGGCTTAATAAAATAATTGTATTTTTTTTTCTGGTTCTACTCTGCGCTCTTAACATCCCCTGGAGTTAAAGGTTGATGTGTAAACGCCCTGAAGAAAGGATTTAATTACTGCGAGCGTGCGTTGATTTGGTGTCAGCTGATTCTCAGCTCTGTTTCATCCCAACTGCCGGCGTCAGGAGGGAGCAGAAACATCCGAACGAAAGCAATTTTTGGGAAGAGAGTAATTGTGCATGTGGGGGAATTTGACTTTTCCTTGTGGATGAGGTAGTCCAAGGCTTTTTGGATTTGATTTAATAGTCCGTTTTATTTCTCAACCTTGTTTAGTCTGTGTCAGCAGTGGTGGATTCTACCATGTGAGGAAAACTATAGACGTCCTCTGGCATTATGGGATTTGTAGGATTTATCACATGTCTGTTAAGGGGTTAGATACAGCACCTAACAGGTGTATCACCACTATTTCCTCTGTGTCTCAAATAGCCTAATGGACCCTATCGCAATGATTCCATCAAAAGCAAAGAAAACCTTAGAAATGTCACGTTTTAAATTAAGTTAGCCCTCTTTCTATCATCTATCAGTTTAAGTTTAAGTGAAAAAAATTTATTTGAACACAGATACAACCCCAAGAAAAATTAGTAAAGTCCTTCAACAATTTAACAGTATTTGTTACAGTTCTTTAGTGCCTGCTATGCAGCCTGAACGATCGATTGTCATTATTATAATGATCAAGTACAGGGGGCCCAGTTATAACATTTTTGTGCGTTCCTGTTGTAAAAATGTCGCTTTTGTAATTATTTATACATCCAGTGCATTCCTGTAAATATATATCACAGAATTGTCTTGAGTAAAAAAATAATCTAAATTTTCTTTGATTAACTTATTTGGTTTTATGTCTTTTTTTGTGATTTTATTGAATTTTAATATCTTTCAATAGATCATTATTTACATAAATCTTCTTACATTAAGACTTTGTTGCTGTCTTCTCTGTGTAAACAGAGAGAGTATAGGAAGGACAAAGATGTAGAAATGTAGGCAATATCTGAAGTGAGTCACATGGAGGGATGCTGACTTCTGAGGAATGGGCCTGGCTGAGTTGACAGAGAGAGATAGAAAGAGAGAGAGAGAGAGAGAGAGAAAGAATCAGTATCTGAAATCTGGCAAATGTCTGCATAGTTAAAATCCTCTCCCACTGGATCCCACCCTGCTTTAGCCTTGTGAACATTGAAAGGAAAATGTGTTTACGAGTTTTGGGCCTCACACACAGATATATTGCGTTTCCTCCCTTCAGTTGTGTGTGTGTGTGTGTGTGTGTGTGTGTGTGTGTGGTTGCTTGGTTGGCAGGGCACCAGGTCTGATGACAGTGGGTGCTGTGGTGGCACCCCCAAACTCCCCCTCCACCCTGACCTTCACATATGCTAATTAGCCACGTGGAGCTGCTGAAAGGAAGGACCCCCCTCCTCCCCCTCTATCCCAGAGGGAGGGAGATTTGTTTTTCTTTCTCTCTCTCTCTCTGTCTCTCTCTCTCTGGTTATTTCTCTGTATATGTGCAGTTAGTTATATACTTATTAAACAGACAGTGCTCAATACTGTACGTTTTTCTTTCACTTTCGCAGCCATCTCTTTTTATTCTTTCTGTGTTTTCTCTCTAAATGCGGTCTTTTCACTTTTATCTGCCTCATGTCTCTGGCTCTCAGTAGCTAGCTAGGTTTCCCAAGGGACCAGCAGTCAGTTCACAGGTATTTAGACAGCCAGCACATCCTATCGAATATTTATACACTGTACTGAACAGATCTGTGGCCCGTTACTGAAACACTGTGCTGCTTACAATAACTGCTGCCTTCACGTCCCTTCTCTCCTCTCTGGCCAACAGAAGAGGAAATGGGAAACTTATGGGTCAGTTCCACTAGACAGTAATAGTTTTGTGATTACAGCAATTAATGCAAATTCAAAGAGTCAGCATGACATGTTTTAGATACAACCAAACTCTGCAACTCCTTCCTCTTTATATTCTAAAATTAATGGTCTGGTGGTTAATCTGAACAAAAGACAAGAGAGTAGGATTTAAATAAAGACTAAATAATCTGCTCGTAACAAAATGAGCACATTTGTGTGTCTGTGTATGTGTGTGTGTGTGTGTGTGTGTGTGTGTGTGTGTGTGTGTGACTTCCATGTATGAACTTCCAACGGCCACCATCCTCTCCTCTTCCAGCCAGTAACAAAATTATCACATCACCACCATCATCACTATCATCCGTCACTTTACACATCAAGCTCTGCACTCCTCACTGTTTCCAGACTGTAGACTGTGCACTCCAGTCACACATCTTGCTGTTTGGTTTGAGTTGATCCTAATCAGCGCTGGCACAGTGAGACCATTTGCTCAGCTAAAAAAAGAAAGAGAAAATACAACCAAACAGCACAAGCAAGTCCTCTGTCTGTGGTGTGTGAAGCACAGAGAGACAAAAATAGAAAAACGATGACACGGACGACGCACCGAGTTTCTGTTGATGAGTTTTGTCTGTTTCTTCGGGTCGTCTCTTTTTCTCTTTTCACTTACTTTTTTGTGTTGTCCTTATCTGTCACCACACACACCCACACACACCACACACACACACACACCCCACACACACACACAACACACATACACAACACACAACACACATCACAGACACACCTCCATGGCTGGTCACCATGTATTTTCAACATTTTCTTTTTCTTTCTTACCAAACCGTGGGTGTTGTTTGTTGTGTGTGTGTGGTGTGTGGTTGTGTGTTGTGTGTGTGTGTGCGTGTGTGTGTGTGTGTGTGGTGTGTGAGAGAGAGAGTGAATGAACAATATTTGTGATTTATGACACCGATCACAATAGGACAGTTGTGGTTGAACGCTACCTAATTAGATACATTTTATCTCGGCAACTAAGGAGCAACTTCACACCACATCCTCCTCCAACCACATAATGCACAGTGAACACCACCACACACACACACACACACACACACACACACATACACACACACTGGAGATACTGTATGTGGGTGAAAAGGGTTCTGTTAGAAATGTGATGATAAAGTATAGCATTGGGTGTGGAGTACAGATTGTTTGTCTGGGTATTTCTCTAATTATTTTCATTATGCACCTCTTTGATATGGCCAGACTTGTTTTCTACATTCCAGCCACTCTTCTGACACAAACCGGATGAACTGGATTAGATATCGACAACACAAGTGAACTTTATTTTGAAGTTAAAATGTCTTATTGCTTCTAGATTTTAATTCCTTCAAAGGATATCAATATGGTTGGCAAGAGCAGATATTCGCTGTTCACAGTTAATCTCCCCATGCAGTTGTGCCTTTGTGTG
>NC_045752.1:12785529-12799657 GCF_008692095.1 Etheostoma spectabile | reverse complement strand
TGTGTGAGTGTGTGAGTGTGTGTGTGTGTGTGTGTGTTTTCTAAGTGCATGTGCACGTGTATCTCCCTACTCAATGAACATCCATAGTCACTGTTGGCTAAACATGCAAAGGTTACTATAATGTCAGACACATGCCAGAGGGAAGTGTGGAATACCACATTAACATAATCCATAGACAACTCTCCCATTGACAAACATTGCTGTTCCGGGCTGATCGCCACAGTTCTGCAGGAGCACATGACTGGTTTTGCTTCCGCTGCGCTGCATGAGACTAAACACAGGAACTACAGCACAATGACAGCCCTCTGACGGAAATACTTTTCCAAGAAAAATCGGTGGTTGTCAGATTTTGGCATGACTCGCCAGGACAAATTATGATGCTTGAACCTGAAACATTCCTCTGCTCTACCCTAGGCAAATTCTGACAGCTTACATTGCTCACACAGTTACAAAATGTGAAAGTATTGTTGTCTTGTCCGACCTGCTGGCCTCCAAGTGTGTGTGTCAACAGTTTGCTGTGTATTGTGAGAACTTCTAATAATTCAGTGGGTGGAGACTTGATTTGGGAACAATTTATTGGAATCAGACTTATAGAGACCCTGCTGTGGTGATTTATTTGTCCTTCTGAGGAAGTTGGGGCTAAATCTTACTCCAGTGTTAATATGGGAATATGAGAATAGGTTTCCAGGGCCTTTTTATTAACAAAAAAAAATAGCCACAATTATGCATTAAATGTATTTGTTTGTTATTTTCTTAAGCAACGAGGCCAATTCTTCCAGCAGTAACTTGCATAGAAATGAATACAAAGCAACCATTGGACAAATATTTAAAGTGTTTATTGTTAATTAGATGTTTTATGGTAGTTGAGGCGGCTAACATGTTGCCCTCTCACCCGCTGGGGCTGGAGTCTGTGCAGACAGTTGGAGTGATTGTTTTGATAATTATGTGTGCATAAGCCGGAAAAGAGGTTCTTACTGCCTTTTGGAAAAATACATTTTTATATTTACAGCTCGGTTTGTGTGAGTCTGCGCTTTCAGCTGCGTTTTGAGGGATCCATTGTTTTTACTCGCATAATGGGTATTTTAATTAGTCTGTCTTTGGAAATTCCCCGTGTGTGTTGTGGTTTGCGTTGGACACTGCAGACTCCCACAGCTCCCAGACATTTCGCAACTTTTTTACACATTGGCTACATTCCAAAAGCAGAGTCATGTTTGGAAACTTCAGCAGTTTCACATTTTCTCATCTGTATTTTGAAGCATAAACAACTTCTCCATCGCTCTCTACTGTTGTTTCCAAGTCTCTGTCGTTTTGTCTTTTGGATGCTAGCTGTGGGTGACCTTGGCTGGTGACTACAGTGCCTACTCATTAAGTAGTAAAGATGAATGGATCCATTATAGCAGGGGGAAAAAAACGAGTGTGGCCAATTAGTGGTAATTAACAGCGGAGAGGGCGAGGCGCTCTGGAGGGCACCCTGACCAGGGCTGTGGAGGGGGCAAAGGGGAGCAGGGGCGTGTGTGTGGAAGAGATTTGGGTATATATGTGCGGAAAAGTGCATTAAGAAAAGGTGTGCAGGAGGTGATTATAGGTGTGTATATTGTTGTGATAGAAAGGTTAGTATTTTTGTGTGTGTGAGGGAAGCAGATATAGTTTTGCGACCAATTTATGTGAGGATGTGTGCGTGTCCAGTGGTGTAGTCTAATGTATTCTGGAGGGTATGCTGTATATTGGCCAGAATCTGCCTTTTTTGGGGGGGGGATCATAGTGGGGGGTCTGGGTGTCCTCCCCAGGAAAGTTTTGAGCATCAACAACTTTTCATCATCAACGAATTTCCTGTACTCGGATACTCTTTTATGAACCAATTTACAGTGGAAATACCTTCTTATTTTGTGTATAAGAAAACTACAGATTACAATTCCAAATATATCAAAAATATAATGGAAAGTATGTTGTTATGTGTCATTGGGCATTTTTAAGTGGGTATGTGGAAATACCCAGTGGGTATACTGCGTATACCTGCGTGTCACGTAGACTACACCACTGTGCGTGTCATGAATGTAGATGTGCGTACGTGTGTGTGCATCATGGTATAATGAATGCGTTATATGTAAATAAGGGTGGTTCTAATGTTTAAATGTGTGTATATGTGTCTTATGAGAATGTTCCTATGTATGTGGATATGAGAATTAAACTTACAAGTGGGGTTTGTGGGTTTATATGATGGTTAAAAGACAATTCCAGCGCAAAATGAACTTAGGGGTTAACACGTGTACCGAGTCGATCGTTCTCTGGGATCTGTTTTCATGCTCGATGTGTCTCTTGAAACAAGCTTGCGCAAACCACTGATTACCTTATAACGCTAGTAGTCAGGGCATGGAGGAAGTAACGAGCTGTAGGTGTGTTGCCTTGCAGACATTCCTGCATGCTGACAGATGGGAAAGTCACAGGGGGATTTGGCACGTTTGAGCATTTAGAGATGACCAAGGTCAACAACCGGCAACACCTCTCTTTGACTTTTGACCCCTGATGTGATGTCACTCCCCCTTCAGCAGCCCTTTGGTGTGGCCAGGGAGCTCGTTAGGCAAAGGTCTGAGAATAAAAGGCCCTGAAATGCCAAGCCAATATACCATCAGTGCTAATGAACTTTTTGTGATGATTTTTGTTACTAATTGGTTTTTTTTTTTTGTGCTGATCTGCAGTTTTTTAGCATCTCAGCATCAAGGAGAAATTCAAGGTTGTTCACCGAGAGACTCTCTTACTCACCCTCTGTCTCTCTTTCCTTTTCTCAGCTCCTGCGCTTGATTTATTCACCCCTCTCACCTCCCGTTTGTTTTATCAGTTCTTGGTTGAAATTGTCATAGACGTAATGTAATCCTTTGGGTGCCACTAGCTGGGAGACTCGCACGTGACCATGCAGTCGGAGAGATGGTTGTGTGTTTGTAATGGTGTTGGCGGTGGGGTGTCTAAATAGTAGGTACCGGGTCTTGTGTCCAACATGGAAATGATGGCAAGTCAATAAAGCGATGTTCAATATACCAGGGAAGAAGGCTGTGTTGTCATTTTAACATACATGATAGAATTGGCAGTTAGTGAGAGAGCACATTTGTAGAGGCTGGAGTTTTTTTAAGGTATTTTGCAAAGTGCTGGTAAAGCGCTGTTTTCAGGGCCCCTGGAATAGCAATTCTTGGTAAATGGATGGTTTGAGGAGTATACAATGTATTAGAAGTCAATTGTGCATGGGAGGGCCTATTTTCCATATCGCTAGTCGAACGAGTGTGTGTGTGTGTGTGTGTGTGTGTGTGTGTGTGTGTGTGTGTGTGTGTGTGTGTAGCTGTTGCTGCATCTCTGCCTTAGTGGCACACACACAAAAACACATTCAGACTGCACATGCCCCCGCTTCATCTATGCTCCTGTTGCTCCAGCGTCTCTCTGCCCTGTCATGTGCAGGTTTGTCTGTATGGTGAGGTTGAGGGGGGGTTCACTGTGGGGGCCGTGCCGTACATCAGAAACCATTACCCATAATGGCCTCTTTCCCCACACCCCGCACATCCATTCCCTTTCCCTCTTCTGACATTTATTTTATGACTGCTTACATATCAAATATTTAAATAAACAGAATCGGGGGCTTCAGCCGAGGTTTGCCCGGGGGTGACTGGGGAGTTGCGGCGGAGGGAGAAAGAGGATGGATGATGACATTCATTTCCGAAATGAGGAAAGAAAAAAAAAACAAGGTTGGGTGGAGGGGTGGTTGATGTGATAGGTGGGAGAAAAAAAAAGCGACAGAGAGGAAGGAGGAGAAAAACTGCTTTGCTTGGCTCCAATCAAAGCGCGTGGAGGAGAACGGCATGTTTTTCCGCTTACGCTCGGCAGCAGCAGCAGCAGCGGTGACAGACGTGTGTGTATGCGAATGTGAGTACGGATGGAGCATGTGCACATTGTTGTAGGGCTCATCCGTCCGCTTTTCCTAGGGATGGGAGAGAAGGCCCTTGTGGCTCGTAAAAAGCAGCCCGCTGTACTGAAGCAATATCACGACAACCGCCAAGGAGATCAGAGCATGACGCAAAGTAACGAAGGGAAAAAAAACAAGAAGAAGAAAAGAAACAAAGTGTAAGGCAGCAATGAGAGCAGGTAGAAAACAAAGGACAGAGAGAGGGAATGAAGGTCAGGATTGGGAAGATTTATCAATCTTTTCCTCAGGAGAGGAAGATGGAGAGAAGGCAGGTGAAGAGAGGAAAGGGTAGAGGTAGAGATGGAAGGGGATAAGGAGCATGTAAAAATGTAGAGAGACAGAGGGGTCCTGGGACGCAGGCGGCCAGTCGTGTGCTGGCTGGCATCGGTGGGAGGCCCATTACTGTCAGGCTAATCTTAAAATAATTAATTGCAAAGTCAACTCTTTTTAAAGAGTATTGTAATTGAATCCTAAATTAGGCTTGGGAAAGGGGACGTGTCCTGCTTTGCTGCAAGTCTGTTCCCATTCTCCAGTCACACACACACACGCACACACACACACACACACACACACACACACACACACACACACACACACACACACATCAATGTGTTGTGTGTGCAGAGGCGGGCAGCAGGAAAAAAAAAAGACAACAGGCAAAGGAAATGCTAATGAAATGCATATTTGGAGAGAAAGGGCCCATCTATAATTTAGCTGTGCTCTTTGAATGTGAATGATGTGTGTGCAAGCGCTGTGATTTATTTTTGTTGTGTAGAGGGATAATTCTGTCAGAGTAGGCTTTTATTCTTGTAAACAAATGTGGGGAAAAGAGCAGAATAAAAGTGGAGTAATAAAGTAAACAGAATGGTATGAATACATTTAGCTGCTGGCATGAATAATTTGTATAGGGAATGGAGAGGTTTGATGAAAGAGAGATGACAGATATGAGAGCTGTGATATTGCCTGATGAAATTTTGTGTTGGGCCTCAAATTTACTATTTTCTGGCACTCATTTTTTACGTTTATGTGATGGATTAGTGCTGTGTATCTTTTCCTTTCCCATAACAAGTTAGCACAAGTAGGTAGAGCATAGCCTCATCACAGACACATGAACACACCCAACATGCACCTTATGACCCCTCAGGTCTTCCAAGGCCCTTTTGCACTAGCCTCCACACTGAGGCTCTGCTTAAAATGAGCACCTCAATCAATGTGCTTTCACTTACACACACTGCTGCCCACATGGCTTCTCCTGGAGGACCCCTGCTAAACTGTAAGCTATAGAACTTTCTGGATCAAAGCTCTAGGAAAAGGGTCTGCCCTCCATAAACGTCAACCCTGCTCTATAACTCTGGCAGGAGCCAGGGAAGAAAGATGGCACAGGGTGCAAGGTCAGGGAGACAATTCTGCAAGGCAATAATGCAGTCAACAGATGCCTTTTTGTAAAAGCTAAAAAGTTAGAAAACTGTATTAAATTGCTGGGTAGTTTACTTTAAGCTATATAAACTCTTCATAGTAAGTGTACATTAAGATTATTTAAGGGAAATTTGTTTTATTTTACAATATATGTCTGTATAAAACTATAATTGCTTTAGCTATACATGGTATTTGCACTGTGTTGAGCATGAATTGTGAAATGTGATTTAAGTATAGATAAGAGTTGTAGTCAGTTGAATTGCTTATTTATTTCCTGTTAAATTACACTGTGCCTCAATCTCACTTCTGCAAAGATACAAGAACCAGTCAAACCACTCCGCCAACATGTTGGCCCTTGCTGATGTTCACCCCTTAATGCACTGGGTTGTGCACTTCAGGTTCATCTTTATTGTCATCTGTATTAAAATGCTTGTCAGAAATGAAATACTATGAAATTCTTCAGCTCTGGCACAAGAATCTGGCGGCATCTGTATGACAAATCAAACGTTCCTCATGCTGTTTTCCAAATGTTTGAAACCTATTCAACTCCTATTTGGCCCAGATCTGACAGCTATAAACTTGGCTCAGAACATCCCATTTTCTCCTGGCAGACTGGGATAAATAACAGCAGAGCGGACAATATTGTGGTCTAGCTGAGCACGGCTGACTCTTCTGTCTCTGTGATCCCTCTATCAATAAGGAACACAGGCCTGTCAGAAGGCCTGCCAACTGTCTGGCTGTCCACACAGCCTGCTCTCTATGCAACATCTGGACACAGATGGTACGCACTGATCACACACACACACACACACACACACACACACATACACACACACACACACACACACATACACACACACACACACACACACACACTAAATACACACACATGCACACCTTCCTTTACAGAATCGGACACATGGGGAAATGTGTGTGTTGCAGCCAAAGAATTGGTGGCCTCTCCTGGGAAATATGTGCATCCCTTTTAATATATCTGGCCTTTATTAAGACCTGAACATAAAAGGTGGGTCAAGGTTCAGTGTGTAAAACAACTTATGACCAGGTTACTTATTCTGTCCATAGACAGGCTTGCTCTGATTTAGATATGTGTTACTTAATGCTTAATATAATAACATATTTAGCTATTGTTTAATTTCCTTTTCTCATACAGTATAGTAACATTATATTGAGGCTGATGAAAATTATGGATACTACACAGGAGATGTACATAGTCACAATCATTTTCAGCGTGATCATGTCTAAATCTAATTAAGGCCTTGTAACAGCAAATATCACTCAATTATCTCAGTCAAATGTCATTCATATTGTCTGGCACATTCAGTCCACTGTAAACATAGCTGCCCTGGGGTATAGCTATAATGAGAGTGAACGGTGGAGTTAAGTGTGAGTCAGAGGTGAGTATGTGCAGTCAGGCCATGCATCAGGGCTCCCACAGGCTCTCATTGATCGACCCTAGCTCCCCTACCTCATGTTCCCAGCCTGCTTCGGTGATTGATTCCCAGTCAGGGCTCTGTAGATGGGAGGCCTGGCCTGGGCTCACAGAGCATGGGGCCTTCCAGAGGGTTACCTGGAGGGGCTGCCGGGGGAGGGAAGCCTATTTGCAGGGCCCCTAATCCAGGTCAAGGAGCCCATTTCTGGGAAAGTCTTCACAGCAGGGTGGAAAAGTGGAGCCATTCATTCATTACACAAGGAAATTAAGGCAACGTCTGCTGCTGCTGCTCTGACCGCTATAGTGAGGTGTGGGTAAAAACAAGGTGGGGTGGTGGTGGAGTGTGTGTTTAGAGTATGTATGCAAAGGGTGAAGACATATTGGTGTGTAAGGGTTTGGTTAGTCTCCTCCGGATGTCCTTCTTTTCAGCTGGATGTCCGTTACCTTCGGCTTTCTTTGTGTTGGAATTTTAATCTCTGGTTGAGTTATGAGGACTATGACTATGGTCTCTGCAGGGTAAATCCAGACAGCTAGCTAGACTCTCAGTCCAATCTGAGTTTTCTGTTGCACAACTAAACTACTACACATAAGGGATTAGCGTTATGGCCATATTGGGATATACACTGCAGCCTCTTGCGATACCGATATACAGTATATTGCAATATATACAATATAATAGAACCATTTCAGAACAGGTTACATAAGTAACATAGGTTACATATACCCAAAGGATATATATGTAGGATATATTATTTTTTTTAAATGGAAAGACACGTAGTAGGTAGTTTGGAGAACATTTATTGTGCAAAACTGTAATTATACAACATAATGTTGCAGATAAATAAAATTTTTCTCTTAATGAAATGAAAACTGGTGTCTGGTAACAAAGGAACGGATACTGTGAATTAGGGAAATACTTCCAGTATTAGGCATGGCTATTTAAAATTAGTGTAAGTGTAGTGCACAGATACTTCAATTGAAAACATAATAATTCATCGTTTATATTGTATATTGTTTCTCTCGCCCATTACTAGTACACATGTTCCACCAAAACACGTACCGGTCAAAGTTATTTTTGCAGCAGCATCTTCGTCCGGTGCTTAGCGTCGTTCAAGACCATTGCGATTAGTTTAAAGACATCCCAGTCAACCAGAGCATGTTTTTCCACTATCCCAGAATGCTATGTGGACTAGCTTGACCCTCCTCTGCAGCGCTGTGGAGGAAAGTCTGGCAATGCGAGAATAGAGTTTGGGGGGTGAGAACACTACCTTAAAATGCTATTACATAATCTGCCATAGACACACACACTCACACGTTCTATTACAACTGAAAGATTACAACTGAAAGATTTTTTTTTTTGGTTCCATATACAATGTTCAAGCCTCTTACCTGCTGCGTTCCCATACACGCCGCCAGGCGTCAACAAGCCCCTCCGTGTCACTTTACGATGGTAAGGTGACATAATGTAAAGCGGAGGTGGGACATTTTTTATTATGAGAATCAATTTTTTCTAATTAACTTTGTAAATTTCCCGCTGAGCTATCAGACGTGGGGGCCTGGTGTGTCGTGCCGAGTCCGATAATGAAATCAATTTGGTACAAATTGTTTCAGGTGACTTTTAATGAGTATCTAATATTCGCCTGAGGAAGAAAGGTCAGGATATCTTTTTGTTATTTGTGTTTTTGTTTTTAAGTAATGGATCACCCGCCGGAGAAATATAGATGGTTTCACCCTGGAGGACTGGGCAGTCCTCCAAAACAAACAGCCTGAATGTAAATCCTTGTTTTTGGTGGGGAGCCTCTTTAACTGCACCACGGATATGACCTAGTTTGACAAATATAATAGATATAGTATTTTTACTATTGATTAACTCCTGTAAAAAAAACATTGGGATATTACACCTGTGCTTCGGAAGAGGGCAAACAAAATCAAGGAGGAAAGGTGGAAAAGAGCTTAATAACAGGGACGGGGGCTTATTGTGGTCTTGCTTTAAGATGGAGGTTTCACTTTCATAATTTACTCTGCTCCCTCTCCCTCAATGGCCAGCCTTCCAGCCTGAGGAGCTCGTTAAGCTTTGCCTTACAGGGAAGACTAATGGATGGCAGAGAAAGCCCCCACAGGACCCTTTAGCAACGTTTCTGTTGGTCTGCTCGCTTAGTATTCACTTATGTATTTTCACCCTACTCAGAGCACAATATCATGAATAACCATTGCTAATTCATAAACACACTTGGCGATAGGGGACCTTGTTCATAATTATCCAAGCTGTAGAAATGCAGTTCCTCTCCAATACCATTCCATTAGCAAAGGTGGTGATTTCCTTGAATAAAGGAGGAATCTAGCCTGCATATTTAATACTAGCATTTCGGCTCGGCTCCAGGAGACGTGGGAAGCAAAAGGGCAGGACATTTACTCAAAAATCCTGTTCTCCCTCTTTGGGGCAAATGGAGTTATTGTTATTTTCCTCCTTCCAGACCCTTTTTTTCTCTCTTTCATTTGGTTGTGTAACAGCATCTCTCCATGGGGTTCTGCGGGCTGGAGAAGTTAGAGAGGAGCGCATTCCTCTCGTTCCACCGCGGCCTTTAGATGAAATGGGGTTTTTCTGTTGCCCTCCGCTGTCTCTCAGGGTCGCAGCAGACAGGAAACACACAGGACTTAGAGACAAGAAAAGACTCGGAATGTGAATCAGTGAATTTGTTAGAAGAGAATGAGATTTTCTGACCAGACTTGAAAAACACTGCAAAATGTCCCCTGGGGAAAAAATATTTTTGCTCTAACTAGAACCTGTTCAGGTTTAGCTTCTTTTTCAAATAGCTCTTCTCCCTTGTTATACAGTGGGAATCTGAATGAATGCAGTCTTGGAAAACTGCATCCTGGCAGGAGATTTGACCGGCAAGTTTGTGGTTAGTCTTCTTCCACATGTGTTTCCTCTACTGTTAGCAGATGTTTGCATTTTATTTGTTTTCATTTTTCTGTGTCGGAGGCATGTCAGCCGCATCTTGTTTTGTCATTGAGGTTTTCTCTTTTTTTTTCTGTCCCTAACGCTTCTTTAGCTCTCAGTCTTGGTGAAGGAAAAGGGCTCCGGTAACCCCGCGACCCCAATCTCACTTGAGATAGACGAAGCAGCCTCTCCCCTTCTCATGCCCCCTCCCCTCTGCTCTTCCATCCCCCCTCCTTCCCTCAGTAAATTACGACTATGTACTGGCCGTGACAAACCAAACGCTCAGGAACTTTTTCCTTACGCACACAGTAGGGGGTTAGAAAGGGTGGGTGGGTGTTTGTGTATGGTGTAAATATTGGTGTCAAATGCAGAGGGCACACCGATCAACAGCTCCGAGGCCGACACAGGAGGGAGAGCAATTATGTGCATTGCACCAACCACAAAAGCACGCTGATCGGCCGCATAACAACAGCCTCTTATCTGGCTTCCCTTTGTCTGCCTTTCTTCTCAACTCACATCATCATTGCCAAACATACAGTGTGTACAAATACGTCTCCTTTACAGCTGTCGCTCCCTGCATCTCTCTCTCCTCAGATAATTTCATGCTTCTCTTTGCTAGCCAGCCTTCATGCCTAGCTGCATGTGCCATCCAGGCATATTGGGCTGAGGATCGGCAATTTGGCTCTGCCCAGCTCCCCACGGACCGGTGCTACTCTTCACACTGTCATTCATTACGGGACTTTTTACTAACAAGGCGTGCGGGCTGAGATGCAGGATGAAATTGTGTTTCAAGACATAATTCACTGAATTTGGGCCTCTTAGCAATGCGGCAGTCACATGGGAACGCTGCCATGCACGCAGCTCAGCCACTTCACTACACACTTACACAATAACTTCTGTTTTTAGGATGGGGGTAACTTGATAGGAAAACTCCGTCAAGGCTGAGTGTTGTGTGTTGTTGTCAGCATTTAGTTAGCTTGAATCTTGGCAGTGAAATGAAGCGATACTAAAGAGTGATCTATTCCTCATGGAGGCCGGGCAGGGAGGAGTTAACAGCGCGCTGCTCCTCTCCTCTCCGCTTGATGACATCAGTATTGTCTCTGCATCCATGAAATTAATTTTTCTAATCTTAGTCAGCAGGAGCGGGGGAATTTGCACACATTAATATGGAACTCGATCTGTACTCGCCCACTGCTGCAGTCTCTCTTCTCCTCATCCTCTCCATTGCGCTCTTCTCCTCTTCCCCTCTTCCCCTCTTCCCCCCTCTCTCTCACTCTCTTCCTCCTCTCCCATCTTTTCTTTTTTCACCCTTTCTATTTCTCTTCTGTTTAAAACAGTATGCCCAAATGCACAGGGTTTGAAGCCTGAAATGCAGAGCTTTGTTCTGGAGGCCGAGGCACCGCCAGGCCCCGTCATGTAATACAAATCAGAGAGTGCTCTGCTGCCTGGTATAAATAAAACACATGAAAGACAAGGCTGATTGTCCCAGCAGACCAACCAGCTCTGGCTGCAGCATGTTGATTCTCCAGAGACAGACGTGGCACAGAGGATAAAGAGGATCCGTTGACAATAATTATGCTCATTTGTTTCTCCCCACAAATACACAGAGGCTAAAATGGTTTCATTACACAGCCGGCATTCAGCAGTCGTCCTTTCAAGAAAAAGGGAAGATAATCAATACCAAAAAGGCATCTTGGGGCTAATTTTCATACACAATCAGGTTTGATGCGTCTTTCAATGTTGATATTCAGAACCATTTTCACTTGGCGCAAATTAGTGCCAAATATCTTTCATAATACGATAGTTGAAATATATGAATCCTGCTATTTTTGTACAGTACATTACACTGAAGACTCAGAAGTATCCAGTTAGCTAAGTACAGTGAGCTTTAGAGCACAAAACACAATACTGCACAATACTCACTGTTGCTGCTAGTGCACTGGGCCCGATATTTTTTTTAGAAGCTGTTGCCTATCCAGCAGGAAAACTCTGTTGTGCTAGACAGTATTAAACCACCAGATTTAATGGATCGTAATAGTTCACTGAACTACTCTTTTGAGGTGCAAACTATTTCAGAAATAGCCGTCGTTCAATTAAACAGCAATTTTATTCCATAGAAGACATAAAAGACATCTTTTATTACGGCGTTTGTTGTGTAAAGACCACCGGGCTACTTTGAGTCAGAAATACTAGAAGATTGTAGTGTAAACACCTCAGCCCGGAAGGCTGGTGTGTAGCAACACTGATCTCATTGTTTTGTTACTACACCTGCTAAGTGGGTGAACCTATTACTGTTTCCTCTCTGTGTGTGTGTGTGTGTGTGTGTGTGTGTGTGTGTGTGTGGCTGTGTGTGTGTGTGTGTGTGGGGGGGGGGGGGGTTGATGATGGTCTTCTGGTGTGAAGGCCAAGGGGTAGCAATAGCCACAGGGACATAATGTGTACGTGTGTGTGTGCCCAGTTTGAACACCACGGCTAATAATTTAGAAGATTAAAAAAAAGAAGGAAATTCCTGCAAAATTAAATTGGAATAATAACCATTTACCAATATTGTTTTATGTTTGTTTGATCCCAGTGTGTGTCTCATAATCCACATATCCGAGTCTTTTGTGTCGAGCATTTTGTCTCCTTCTGATTAACAACTTAGCATATTAAAGCGAGAAGAAATAAAATCATTTTTGCAACATAAAAATGTTGCCGATTGAGCTCAGAAAAGCAATTTAGCAGGATTCACCCCACAGTAATTTCACCCATGTTCTGATTTAATGGCTTTGTTTTGCAAAAAAAAAAAAAAAAAACCGAGAGTCAGAACACTGGAGAGGAGTTACTAAATTGAATTTTAAATTTAGCAGTTGAATTACTATTGTCTCCCCTGCCTCCTCCCCCTTCCTCCATCGAATGGCATGCCCAGATGAACAAAAGTGAAAAACACATTTGGAGAAAATAAAAAACAATTTTTGTGTATTCCCTCTAGTTTTTTATCTGCTGTCCCTCCTGGCGCAAACACGATTCACTCCGTGTCACATTCATAATTTTCTTCCTAAGTACAGCCATTTCTCTGAGGGGAGAAAAAAATGTTTCAATTTGTCAAGAATTGTTGTTTTTTAGGCCTGGTGGTGTGAAGGAAATGGTGGGCATATCTCTAGGAAAAGGCTGCAGTGGGCTGAAATCTCATTTAGTGGAACTTGTCATGAGAGCAGATATGAGGTTCTGTTTGGGGAGGCGGAAAATACTCTTGTTTTTTTTTTTTTTGCCTCTGTGGACAGGTGTGGATAATGCCATGTGTGGAAGATGGACCGGTGTATTAGATAGCTCTATATCATTGCATTGTGGCTGCTTTATTTAAGAAATTCCCACAAGCGTGTGAGAGAGTGGAAGAGAGATGCGAGATCAACAGTGAGAGCCAGGGCAAGATTGTGCCAATACACATTTCTGTGCGTGTGTGTGTATGTGTGTTTAATCGAGCGTCCACTCCTCCTCTCCCAAAACTCTGAAGTTGTTTTCTGTGTTCAGTGCCTTTCTAAGTGCAGCAGTTAACGTTTTTTTTTGCAAGCGTGTGTTTACACTTGACAACCATGTGAGGGGATTTACTTGTATTGCACTCAGCATTTTTTGGCAAACGGAGGACCTCTTGAGATGGATTGGTGAACTGGATGGAGCTGGGGAGGGAGTGTGTGTCCCATATCAGAGGGTGGCACAGTGCCCTGGATTTTTAGAAACTGGAGAGTGTTGCCCTTTTGCTTCAGATATTGTGTATGTATGTGTCTGGCTTGTGGTGTGTTCTGAGTGTAGAAACATTTAAGCATTTAACATTTAAGTAAAGACTCGTGTTGCCCTCCGCTTTACACAACACAACACACCATTATTGCTACATTAAAAGCATATGACCACAGTCAGTTGTCATTCAGTCATAGCACTTCAAAAGAATTCTCTGATATTCAGTCAGTTTTAACTCCGTATAATGCTCAGTTCAGATGCACCGAATGACTAAATTTATTTTAGTTTCATTCTGAATTAAGTTATTAGATCACTCTCGCCATTTTTCAGTCAGGCTCTTCATCGTTTTAGGGTGCAATAAGGCAATTTGCTCATACAATATGATGATTTAAGGGTTTATCTTCAAGAAAAATCCAATCTGGAAGATTTTATGCTTCTTGAACTTAAAGTTCATCAGTATTTCAAAAATACAAATGATTATTCAATCAAAAACATTGTTAAACAGGTTTTATATTACAATTGCTCATGACTTTAATTATCCCCTAATGTGCTTTACTCTAACACTGGCAATCATTTAGTCAGATAAGATGTCAGTTCTGCCCTGTGCTTGAATATATAATTTTAACCCTCATGTTGTCCTCGGGTCAAATTGACCCGTTTT
>NC_045752.1:12785342-12785519 GCF_008692095.1 Etheostoma spectabile | reverse complement strand
AATGTTCTTTTTAATTACCCAAAATAACATGATTGATTCCGCACAACGCTCTTTGGCGAGTACAAATCTCTACTTTCATTAATTTTGGGGGGTCTTATTCAATTGTATAGCGTTTGAAAAAAAAGTGTTTTTTAAATAGTATTGAGTAAAAGTTGACATATTCCAGTCTGTGATTAT
>NC_045752.1:12785231-12785332 GCF_008692095.1 Etheostoma spectabile | reverse complement strand
ATCAACATCCATTCCTTTAATTTTAGTCTAAATAATTCCTAATAATTGCTGCTTTTCTAACTCAAACTTTAGGTATAATTTCCTATAAATGAGGTTCATTG
>NC_045752.1:12764350-12785221 GCF_008692095.1 Etheostoma spectabile | reverse complement strand
CCAAAAATAACTGTAAAACTAAAGTTAACAAGTTAGTGTTATCTAGTGTTGAAAAAGTAAAAAATGACAAACATTGAAAAAAGCCTCAACTAAAGTGTCGATTTCAATTTTGACGGGAAGACAACACAAGGATTAAATCATTACTGCTAGTGAACTCTAGCTTCGGCAACATAGGGAATGCTTGACTTATGAAGTGTTTCACACATGTATGAGGGCAAGGTAAAGAGTACAGTACATGAGCTGGACTACAAACACGCACACACGCACACATGCAATGTACTCCACGCACATGCCTCAGTAGACAAAACCACTTTAAAGCGAGAGCACAGTAACCATCAGCACGTAACCCGCTAAATAAAGTGCTCCCATCCCCCTTGATATTAGCCTGGCAATATGAGGCAACGGCAATTTCTCCTCTACACTAGATGAGGTGATATTGAGTTGGGAAGAGGTAAGGGAACTGAGGAGGGAGCTGGTGGTGGTGGTGAAGAAGGGGGAGGAGGCGAAAGGGGGTTAGTTGGAGATGAGAGAGGAGAAGTGAAAGTGTGTGTGTCTGTGTGTATGTTTGTGTGTGTAAGGAACAGTAAGAACAAAATGTCATGAATCACAAATGATCCTACATGGTGGAGACAAAAGGAAGAAAGCATGAGAGGAGAGAGGGAAGATAGAAGAAGTCCACATTATCTGCCCGGCAGACAGACAAACTCGCCGCTACGGGTGACGGATTAGCATTAGCCTGACACACTATACCAGAATTTTCCAATGGCTCACTGAGACCCCAGACAAGCTCTAAAAGGCTCTGAAATACTTAGAATGTAATAGATCGCCCTTGACACCTTCTCTTTCTTCTCTTTGATTTTGTTTTGTGTTTATATAAGACACTAGCTCCCAAGGTGTTGCTTTGGAGAGCAGGCACTTTGACTTGCTTCACTGCCCTGATTTCCCTCCTGGGTTTCAAACTAGAAATTCCTCATCGCAATCGTAATGCAAAGTTTGAATCCTTGCCAGACTCTCAAACCTTAGCTGTTCTCTTGTTTGAATTCAGAAGCACATAAACTCAAATGTAATTATCAGCATTTCTGCCAGTTTCCTGTAAGCAACAATATGCAAACAAGCAAGTGAGCGGGAGTGCTGAACGGCGATTACTGGCACTGCTGGGCTGTGGTTGTGGGAACAAGGCCATAGAGTTTTTATTGCTATGGCTTCCCATCGCTTTAAACAACATTTACAACACGTTTAAAAACCTTTCAGACATTAAAACAAAGATACAAGCTTTAGGTTTTAATTAAATCATTATATTTTGGCCCTCCTCCAGCAAAGTTTGCTCGTCATGGCTATGCAATAAACATCTTTGCTTACTTAATTCCATTTGTTGTTCATTTATGACCTGTACACATTAATTCAAGGCTTCTACTCGCTGTGCAATTATAAAATAAATCAATGGTGGATGTGGTTTGGAGTGTGTGCACAGAGGACTTCTGTTCAATTTGGCAAATGCTGGATAAATTCATTTGAACGACTCTTCAATCACAATGTACCGTTGTGAGTGATTGTGAACTATTAGCTAAGAAATAAATCCTGATGACATTATAAATCCCACTTTTCCCTTCTACAGGTGTCCTCCATGGACTTCATGACTATGAAGCGCTCGCAGCTGTACAGCATGGCCAACAATCCCTACTCCACCCCTCAGCAGCCAGGGGGCGGGCCTTACCCTCCTAGCCAGCCATACACATCGCCTCCTCCACACAGATATCCAATGAGCATGCAGGGGAGGGGCCAAATTGGCATGGGCGGGATGCAGTATCCTCAACAGCAGGTATGTCAACAAACGCTAATTTTTTTGTTTGTGTGCGTCTTAGTTGTGATTCATAAATGACTTAGCCCCCTCTGCAGCACCGATGCAGATATTGTAGCTTGTATTTAAGCAATATTTCTATGGGACATTTGCTTCTTGTGGTGAACATTCTGCAGCAATTTCCCCCTGAAGGCTTGGCATGTTCAATTTGAGATGCAGCCCAAAATACCAGCCAGCACATCTCACACCCTGGCATGTGGTGGTGTCACTCGTGTTCATCACTCAGTTACCCCTTCCCACTGGAGCGAGATGGGTTTGATGGACTGTGTGTGTGTGTGTGTGTGTGTGTGTGTGTGTGTGTGTGTGTGTGGTGGTGTGGTGTGTGGTGTGGGTGTGTGTGTGTGTGGAGGATGCTCTCTGTGTAGTAAACATAGATGCAGCACAGCCGACCCACGTCACAGTCTCTCTGTGTGCCACACTAGGCCTGTGTTGGAGACAATAGAGCTTCTGTCTGCTTTATTGAGTCTTAAGTAAATCCTATTTGGACTGAAAGGGTGTGTGTGTGTGTGTGTTGTAGGGAGAAATACAGAGGAAGTATGCATGTGTATTAATCTGTGTTTACTATATGTATGTGTTTGCGTGGATGATATATGTTTCCCACATTAATGGCATCAAGTAAACTGTGTGTGTGTTTGTGTGTGTTTGTGTGTGTTTGTGTGTGTTTGTGTGTGTGTGTGTGTGTGTGTATCACAATCTAGTTCCATTAGTGTAGTGAAACCGCAGTACTGTGCGCCATAGCGAGAGAACGGGGGAGTGTCCCCTGCTGTCACCGCCTGCTATATTTAGTCAGCCTGGACTGTTGGTCTGGACTTGGACACCTCTTATTAGGGCGAGCAAGCTTTCACGCATAGAAAGACCACAGAAAGAGAGAGAGTGAAGGGAAATACGTAGACTGACACAAACTTCTTACAATGTCTGAAAATATTGTGCAAATGTGCGTACATGCAGTAGGGAAAATTGGTATGTAATGCTCATGTATTTATATGCAGATAGACTCTAACCTACAATTTTAACATTAATTAGTGATGGTATTAGTTGTTACAACAACAACAGTTGTATAATTTCTTTTGCGATTTGGAGGATCTTTATAATGTCAAAATTACATTTATATTATATGTATTTATTTTTGTGTATGTTATGGGTGTGATGCTATGTGTTTAAATTATAATTCATATAATATAGTCATTTTGATTTAATTTATATTTATCTTGTGAATGTCAAAAAAACAGATCACAGCGATGGCCAAAAAGGTGTAGGCTAAACACAGAGCTTATTAAGCTTACCCTTATCACAATACAAAAAAAGAAAGAAATAATAATAACAAATTGCCAAAGAAGTTTAATGTGTCATGCTAAACCACTCATTTACTCAAAGATAATTCATTTAGTCTCAGTGGTCACACTGAGCACTGCAGTCCTATTAGGGAGACTTTATCTTAGACTTCATTACCCAAGCTGCAGGTCTAAACCTTATCTGACGCATTCTGATGATGTAAACACACTCACAAAACAAGCAGTACTGAGCCTGCTCAGGGGTTTTGCGGTATGAAATACACACAATTGGGAGCGAGCGGGGGTGTATATGTGAAGACGGGCTGTGCATAGAGAGTATTGTTGACGCATAATGACGTACAGTCAGAAAAGCTTGCAAAATGACATCCCTGGTACTGCTTTGTGATGAAATCCTCGGGCGTATTACATAGCTTAAACGTAGCGCTATGGAACGTAATTAGTTCAAATAGAATTAGTTGTTCACTCTGGCTATAGCCATGGGAAATGCGCTTCTAAAATTTCTAATTATCTGGCTCTGGCTTTAAAAGCAGCACCTCCGCATTGCCTATCTGCAGCCGGTGAAATCTAGCTCACAGTAATGAGTTTGGAGGGGGAGGTTTAATTCCACACTCTCAGATGAGCGTAATGAGCCTCACCTACAGAAAAGCGGTCAGGGGTCTGATCAGGGAGGAGAGGGGAGGGCTAAAAATGAATACCACAGATGTGTACTGCAAAATTTACTGTGTGTCAAGTTATAAAGTAATTATGAATTACATATCAAAAGATGCACCAAATGCAGTTCAGATGGACATGCTTGCAACTGTGTCTGGAGATGGAGAAATCAGCCACTCTTTCTTAATCTCAGATGTTATTTAAACTGCCCTGAGATTAGCTGCAAAGAACATTCTCACCGTCTCAGCAAGGGGGATTGTGGGTGATGTAAGACACAGCACACACGATCCCCCATGATGCATTGCGCTTCAGGGCTGAGACCTCAGCTTGTCACAGTCAAGCATGCTGGGATGTTGCCAGGCAACGTGACGTCAACAAAGATATGTGTGTAGGTCTGTCTGTGATTTCCCCAGGACTGAGTGACTGTGTGGATGTGAGTGAGAGAGTGTGTGTAGGGGGTTTTAGCAAAGGAACAAAAGGTCCTCTTTGACTGCCTTTCATTATTATGATTAAATCCTGCAAAAATCAAGCCCTAGTTGTATTAATTAAGAACACAACAGCAATACAATTCTTCCAATTGAGGTATTGGATATAAGGTACATAGAGTCTATTTTCATAAGACTCATGTTTGTGTCAAAATTCATTTTTGTTACAACTTGGATATATCTTACAGATAAATCACTTACAATAATTTTGATGGCACCTGATTAGGTATTTAATTTTTTAATTTTAAGTTATTAATTAATAGTTGTTATTTTCTAACTTACTCTTAATGATAGGGGTAAGACAGAACATCTATATCCAGAATATGTGTTGCCATTACTCAAGAAAACCCACAGACACTCCACTGAAATATTTGATTCCTATGAAAATTGTTAACTGCAGTGCAGGTGTATTATCCAGAGTAACAGGGATAATGGCATTGTTTAACAACAAATATCTTTAAAAAAACAAGTATTATCACTTCTGCATATTTGTTTAAACCTTAAAATACACTTCTATGTAAAAGATGTAATATCCACACAGTGACATTTACACACATAAACACACTAACTCCTACATGCTATGTTGCCACTAGGGATTTAACGGTATGAAAATTTAACCTCAAGGTTATAGTGACCAAAATTATCACGGTTTTTGATATTATCACGGTATTTTTAAAAGTGTGTTCAATATGCTCAGAAGCACTGATAGGCCTAAACAAGCTGAAATAGTTTCAAAAAGTGTATTTTATATTACAAAAAGAAAGGCAATAGGCTTGACTATTGAAAACTGGCTACTGAAACTCTGGCCCGCTGCAGGGTGTCCGGTAAGAACTTGAACCAGAGATGTCTGACTTTGAGATCCAGGAAGATTTATTTACAACCTGAACATGAAGTTAACCATGAAGTTGTATTTGACGGTAAATGTGAAGTGGGATGTGGTTCTGAAATATTAGCAAATAATAATGCACACCAACAAGCAACCGACTTACTATGAACATTATTTACCAAACTGAATGTTATAGCCATCAGCATATAACAAGAAACATTACCAAGAATTACATTCATTTCTGTAATAATTAACATAAATGTAACATATTACTCAGTAACTTAAAAAGAGAAAAGCCACATCTATTATAGCATATATATCTATAACGGAGCAAACAGTGTAATACACCTTTAATAGCAAAGCATGTGGCTCAACAGCACTAGTATCTTTACTGGCAATTGGACCTTGCTAGAAACTTGCCCTAACAACCTGAAGATCAACACATGGCTGCACAAGTAATATTAAACAATCTGCACATCGATCAGCTATGCAATATAAAACACAGCAACAGCAATATTATCAAGGCGATAATATATATATCTCTCTCTCTCTCTCCAAATAAATGTCAAGACGTAACATGGGCTAAACTTCCACATCGTAGCGAACACTTATTGAAGATAACGTTGCAGTTTAGCAAGCTACAGAATAGTTTTAACTTACGTTCTGGGCTACACACATCACTTCAACAAAGAAAAGATAAAGAAAAAAGTCCGCTGCTACATTCTGTCCCCTTCTCCTGTCGGAGCGCAGTGCGCCTGCGCGGCAACTTCAGGAGCCGCGGATGAAGCTGGGAAGGATTGAACACAGGGTTTCCACACTGTGGTCATCCACCGCGATAATAAGGATATTTTAAAGGAAAAGGGTAATTGTTACAGACAACATTTCCATCGTGGTTTACCGTTACACCTGCAATTGTTATATCCTTAATTGACATATACACATATCAGTAAAAAAGCTTGTGCAGCAGAGGTTGAAAGCTTTGAGCTTATACAAAGTCTTCTATAGTTCATAGAAACAATGTGACTGAACTGTTACCTAGGCCTGTCACGATAACACATTTTGCTGGACAATAAATTGTCATGGACTCTCAGTCTCTGTTAACAAAAAATGCACTTGCACCAAACCCGACCGAAAGCAATAACCTTTTTTTGACGATACTAAAGGGCAGCATGTCTTTAGTAATGAAGCCAACTACACTGTCTGTGAGTTCATGCCATTTTACACTATCCTGTTTGGACTTTGTTTGTCAACTAGACGCCCCAGTGATTGGGTACTGTCGGGAAGACGGAGACGGCCCACCTGTTGTAGTTTCTTTTCCCAGCTCAGAAAACTGCACCAGGTGATTGTGTTTTAGGTGCATAGGCTTGTTGTGTTGCCGTGTTTAGTTGCCACTGTTTTACAACAAATGCGACACACCGGCTCGCTCAGGTTAAGTGGTTCACCGCGGTCATTTGGTTTGAATCCAAAGTGCTCCCATACTGCAGCTGTCACATTTGGCTTTGAAACCAATTTTGTCTTTTTTTCTTTTTCTTTTTATTCCTCCAACTCTCAACTAGCATTTTCTCCTCACGCGGCTCTTCTGCTGCACTCTGTGGTTGGCTACGCCAGGAGTCCCGGCTGGTGACTAAAGGGCTCACTCCTCTTTACGCTAAGGAACTGAGAGTGATCAACCATTCTCTTTGGTAGAGAGAGAGAGAGAGAGACGAGGAAAACAAGCAAGCATATGGAAATTATCACGCCTGGAAAAATTATCGATCTCATTGATTTGTTGACTAACGCAACAGGCCTATTGTTACCGTAATCTGGTTGTTTACAGTAGTCGAGTTATTGGTCTACATGAAAAGGTGCTCACTGTCTGTTTAATCCAGAGGCTATATGTGACCCTTCAGTCCAGGTTGAGTCATTGTTTCTGGGGGACCTTGTTGACCTGTTCAGGCCCTCAAGCTTAATGTCTGGAGCTCTTTCTGTCTCTTCAGTCACTTACATGCGTGCACAGACGGTATACCTATGCACATGGTGACGTGATCATAAATGCACTTTCACGCTGGGATACATTCTTAACAGTGCAGTTAATTACCAATTCAATACTCTTCTCATGGCCTCCTTTCCTTGATCAAAAAAAATAAGGCAAGCACAGACACCGATCTTACTGTTGATGTCTCCGAGAGAAAACCCCCCCCACAAACCTACGAGCCTCCAGCAAATAAGCCAAGAACTTGCATTAGGTGTAGTTAGTGTCATGCTGCGTCTGTGTGCATGTCTGTGAGATACAGAGACAGTGTGTCATGAAGCGTTAGAGACAGAGTGTGCATGTGAAAGAGCGTAAGAGACTATGTGTGTGTGCGTGGAGTGATGGGAACCAGAACAAACACATCAGCAGAAGATAAAAAACAAGAAGAGGGGGAAGTAGAGGAGAGACGTGGCCACACGAAAAAAGTGTCTGTTTGGGAAGTGGAATAAGTTGAAAGCTAAATGAAAAGAAAAAAAGGAGAAGAAGAAAAATTGACGCCAATTCTTAGCGTAATTTCCTGTGATTTAAAATGGGCTGACGGAAAGGGAAACTGACGTAAGCAGTAGTGTTTGATGTAAAAAGAGGGGAGGGTTGATGGAGTTGGAGACAGAGCAGGAGGAAAAAAAGATATCCTGGAAAATGAAAGAGAGAGAGACATAGTGTTAGAATAGAAAGAATAGAAGTTAGGGGTTGGGGGTTAATGTGTCAAGGAGTCAGGCAGAAACCATTACCAGTGTTGGCTGTTTGTTCCTCAAACACTGGGCCAACTTAATAGAAGCCAAGCATTTAAAGTCAAGTAGAAATGTGGCTGACCCGCTGCCTGGACGGTCCATACAAACCACAACACCCCTTCACACGCCTGCTGTCCTTCATGCCTTTGTTTACCTATTTTCAAGTCACACTATTTTTAAAGATTATTTTCAGGAATCATCCCTAATCAGTAATGATCAGCAAGCAAAACAGGAATATAATATATCTGTATTCTTTTAAAAGTCTGTATTCCATTCAACTGGGCAAGCTGTGCACATTCCTAAAAAAAATCTCTAGTCCTTTTGTTTTCATTCACTTCATGTGTTTAATTTTTTCAATACAACAACATGTTTTACAGTGGTTTTAAAAACCACTAAATTAAAATTCAGTGTCATGCAACTCTCATCTGTGCAATTTCTTATTTTTCAAAAACGGTTCTAGACATTTAATAGTGATTATTTAACCTTAATTGTTAATAATAAAAATGTCAGGTATACAGTACGTAAATCATTTTTTAGCATTCTGATGTGTTTTATATGACAATCTTATGATTTTTTTCTTCATGTCACATTTTTTCAGTTTCAGCTTTTTTTCGCAAACTTTTTTTTTCTATTTTTTTTTTTAAATAGAACCGGGCTGGTTATAGTTAACTTAGTCTCGCTTTGCAGACCTTCCTCTACAGCGCTGCGGAGTAGGGTCTGGCTAGTCCACACAGAATTCCGGGATGGGAGAAAAACGAGCTCTGGTTTATTGGCTTTACTTTAAACCATTCACAATCATCTTGGATGGGCGCTAGGCACCGGACACAAATAGCCTCGGGAAGGAACTTGTTTTGGTGGAACATGTGTATGTTCAAAAGATGTTTTAGTCGTGCAACAGAAAACTCAGATTCAACAAATCTAGCTAGCTGGCTGACTTTACCCTGCAGGGATCAGCAGTTCACCGTAGTCCTCCTAAATTGACAGGCGTTTAGAATGCTACCTCAAAGAAAGCGTGTGACATCCGGCCTAAAATGAGGGACATCTGGCGGAATTTCAGCCCGCACCTGAACATTCCCGGAAGTGGAACGTCGTTGATATATACTAAAGTTAACTTAACTGACGTTATGCAGAGGTCTGCAGTAGCAAGCACGAATGTTAGCTATTGCAGCTAACGTTAGGCTCTATATGAAAAACAACGGCAGAAAAAAAAAAAAAAAACTAACTTGCGGTTTGGGAGTTTCGGGTCATTGCCATAGATATATGGTAAAGCCAGAGGCTTACTGCAGTCAACAGTTGTGTATGAAAAGGATGCAGCCACAGCTCTCCACTGAAATGGGATTTTACCCATTTTAAATGTTTTTATGGTATCATATCGAAATAGGCCTTTTTCATAGAAGACAAACCACAATTTTAACATTCCACCGTAGGAGAATCACAAGTGTAAATATTTAAATAAATGATGGCTTACCATAGCCAGAAAAATAGGGATTGGACTTTTAAGTTCCTATTAAAACAAGAGAAAAACCTTGTCTGTCCAAACATCATCTTGTGGACTATCGACTTCAGGGAGTTAGATGGGTAATTTACGACATTGATTGTGCCTAGATGGGGGTGTTCCTCACCAGTGGGGAGCGCGAGGGCCACTTGGAAGCACTTAGGGGCCCCGGGTGCTGGGGTTGTCTCTGGGGTTAATGCAGCCAGCGCTGCTGGCTCTGACGGATGGCTGGGAAGCCCCTATAAATCAGCCCCTCTGCCAGGAAAGATGGAGGGAGAAGGGGGGTGGGGGTACAAAGGGGACCACTCCAGCTTTGTCACGCCCCTCCCTTTCAGGAGGCTTGCTGTTCAAAGTACACATCTCAACCATGCAGATACACACCCACACAACACACACTTTCTTTCTTTTATCTCTTCCACAACTCTGGACCTGCACTCCATGCCAGCCCATGGGACCCTGGGCATTTTCACCTCACAATTAAAAAAGACATTAAGAGAGAGAGGGGGGTAAAGGGGGAGGAGGGAGAGAGAGAGAGAGAAGGATTTAAAGAAAAAAGGACAACGCTATGGAAAGGCTGATTAATTAAGGGTTCCTCTCTGGCTATAGAATAGATGAAGTTTCAAGATCAATTAATTAGCAAGCTAGCCTACGCATGTCAATGGCTCTAATAGCCTGCTCTCATTTGTAACTTTTATTACCCCGCTGCTGTGGAGTGGCTCTCAGCCAATCAGACGCCACGTGGACGATGCCATTAACTGGAAAGTGGGGAGAAAACCCCTCCCCTTTCACAGACCAGTTGAAGCGACACTATTAATTAAATCAATGTAAAGTTTGTATATGCTAGATCTAACATAAAAGAAGATTGCAAAACACAGACTTGGGCATGCATTAGTAAATTCTGTGTGCACTCTGGAGGACTAGCATGACATTCACGTAATATATAAAAAACTAAATTGTGATTATGTACAGTATATAGTATGATATCACAGTGTGGAGTATACTTTTTGAAGCCATTATTAAAACTACAAACCCAGCTGTCATTTTTCTTGATTATTGTATGAGCCGCAAAGTCCATCATTCTTGCACAGGCAGGGGAAGTGATGTTGGAATTTCATATAATTTTGTGTCGAATGCTGGCAATCGGTGTAAAACGTCACAAACAAAGTGTTTTTGAAAGAACCAGGCTCGGCACGTTCTGTGTCTGCTCTATATGTGCCTATTGATAAGATAAAAGAGCAGAGAGATGAAAGTGGAGCGAAACGGAGGGAGTGAGAAAGAGAGAGAAAACAAAGGGACGCTTTACGTCTTTGCCGAGTTACTAGGGGATTAGTCTCTTCTCTAATTGGCTCACCGAGAATTGCTTTCAGTTTTCTTTCAGATTAGAGATAGAATATTTTAACACAGGTCAAGTCTGCTCTGGCATCTCTGTTTCTGGACTTCATTTGTAAAGTGGAGAAATGAAGAGAAACGGGACATGCCATCAACATTTGAAAACAGATCTGAGAAGCCATAGATTGGCATGATTAAGCTGTAACCTCGATTCAGCCCCTGTGCATTGCTCACACCCGTCCATTTGGTGTAAGATGGGTATGAGATGAGAAGATGAAGATAGAGCCAAGTTATACAGACTTCAAAGTACATCTAACACACTGGATTGATAAGTCCCTATACATTTTGAGCTGACCCCACTGTTGCTACACCTTTTAAGATTTGTGCTAAAGTCAAAAATCAAAGTCAATGAATACAGTCTCATCATACAATTGAGTTATTTAAATAAAATACTGTAAACCTGTTTAAGCATTTTAAATTCCATTATACCATCTCAAGAGAATCATAGTAGACAATCATAGTAGATCAATATTAAACAAACATCGTGAACACTCTTGGGAGGTTAAGTTGCATTCAGATTACTACTGTTTTTCTTCACAGCTACCAGAGAAGTAAGACAGAAAGTGTTGAATGTTAAAAACATGGTCTTCATCATATGTGCAGGCCAATACAGTTTATAAATCTTTTGGGACAATATGGAAACTTGGTGCGGTTTGTGCTGATATGTTTAGTGCTGATATGTTTAGTGATTTTAAAGTATGTCTCATCCATAAAATTCCTATCAAGCTGGTTGACATGACAGTTAATTCATATTAGTTAATTAAACACCCAGTTGCCAGTTTATTAGGTACACCTAGCTAAAACTAGAGATGTTGATTCAACTTTATGGTCATTTTAAAGGCCGCATTTTGTGGTGCTGTTGAATATTATTGCGTTACACGGGGAGGTGTTTCTCTTATTTGGCCTACCCTCACTCATATAACTGGGGTGGACAAAATAATAAAAACCCCTCTCAGTGCAATGCAATACAGTTCTAATGACCATAAAATTGAATCAACACCTCGTAAAAGTTTGAAGAAAAGCTGAAACTGAGGGGCTGACACTTCCAATGGTGTCATAGATAAACATAGGCCCGTACCTGCCTGGAACCCTCTAACCCCGTCATCCTCACATCCCAACCAACTGATTCATCTCTAACACACAGCACAGTATCACCACTGATCTGAAGGAACTCGACAATCTGTGGTGTCACTGTCATTTAACACAGCGGCACCTCCGAGCGTCCGCATCCAAGAAAGACAGCCTCGCAGCAGGGGATGTCAAATACCAGTATTATCTCCTGCGCTGATGTCGACCGCTAATGGTGTACAAGCATGTTTCAACTAGAAGCTCCCTTCCCTCCTCTCCCTTCCTCCCTCCATCTCTCCTCCCTGTTCAGATCTAATTGACATGACTCCTACACAAGTTCCAGCCTGTCATCACTGCGAAAACGCTGCTGTGTGCCGAAATGATTGCGCTGAAAGTAGTTTTGGGGGTATTTTTTTTTGTTGCTGAATTGTGATGTTTACTGTACATGTGTCGCTGGCCTTCTTTTCTTCTTCTCCTCTTTGTAATTTAATGATGATTATTTTCTATCTGTCAAGAGAGTTAGATCTAGCATTAAGTAGCCTTCTCTGCACTAAATATAAACATTGAGAAATTGTGTCAAGATACATTTCAAGGGATCAGTGATCTATTTACTCTGGTCTCACATTCTCTCTTTGGGAAAGCCTGCGATAACTCCTTCAGTATCAGCATCTGCACCCTCTCTCCCTTACTCACTCAGATCCATTTTGACACACACACACACACACACACACTCACACATACACCCCCCCCCCAATGAATCACATTTGTTTTGTTTTTTTTCTCCTTTCTCAATTTCCCCTGTCTCTTCTGTCTTTCTTGGCCACAGATTGGGGTCAGGAGTTTAGTAGGGGAAAAACATTTGGAGCCGGTGGCACTGGGCCCAGAGCCTCTCGCAAAAAAAGAAAAGAAATCGCTGTTCACACACACATTACAGAGAGCATTAAGCTGCCCTGCTCTGCCTCTCCAAATGTCTCCATTACGACTATGCTTGGAACAACACAGGCAGTGCTAGTCGTAGCCAGCCATCAATTGATGTGAGCAGAAACAGAGAATTAGAGAGAGGGAAAAATAAAGAAAGACAGACAGGGGGCAGAGAGCAACGTTTGGCAGCCTTCAGAAAAGGATCCCAGATGAAAATGTAGAAAAACAGTCGATAGCTCCACTATCTGCACGCTTTCACTCGCCGTTAGTGCAATGTTGATGTTATCGCCAGCGATAAGTCACAATCTTTGAATAGACAGGCTTGTGTTTTCATTTGGGAATAAAAAAAAATCCTGCGCGGTATATAAAGTGCACCCTATTTCATACAAACAAAATACCAGCCAATTAATCTGCAGCTTTGTTTTTCTTTGTTGCCTGAGTGTGACAGTGTTTCTTTGTTTTTATATTTAGTCCTGATGCGTCTAGGTTCAGGTTACTGGCTTGTCATTATTGAGAGTCTTCCTGTATATCACTCTTCCTGTCCCTCACTTTTTCTTCCAGTCCTCGAAGGGCATCTCGTCCCCTTGAGGTGTCAAGGGCCTCCCGATGTATGAGGAGGGGGAAGAGTGAGAGAAAGAGAGGCAGAGAGCAACAGAGTGTGTCGTCACCTTGGGAGGGGGGGGAGTAGAGATGCAAGGATGATGAAGAGTTTGGTGATGCATACCCTCTTCTTTACCTTAAATTTAATTATGAACCTGTTGATGCTGATCTGTCCCTCCGACGCCTCACATTTCATTAAGGGACTCTCCTTCGCCTGCAATTCACAAATCAAGAATGTTATTCTCATCTTATGTCTGTATACAAGAGATGAGTGCTTGTGGTATTGTCTGTGAGCGGCTAATCTCATCACTACACGGAGCTACAGAAGCTGGTTGATTTGTTTTGGTCCTGAAAGTAATGATAACGTCTTGTTGGCTGTGCTCTGAGCTCAGCTCAGATGTGAAATAACAAATGTGATTCTTTAGACCTCTACTTTGTATGTTACAAAAATGAGAAGAGTTGACATTCATATTGCCAGTGGCAGACTTGCGCCCTGTGTTTTGAGACTGGAACCAATGTAGCCACTGTACTGATGTCATACATCATATTATACATTTGAGTTGCTGCAAAGTGTGTGCAGGGTTCTTAGCAATGATCCGATTGTTCCAACATACCCTCAATTAGATAGCTAATTTATAATTTATAGTATTAACCCATATAATGCTATTTTAAATGAGCAGTTGTCTGGCAGTTGCTTGTATTAATCTTCATATTCCATATATTGGCCTCTTCCAGTCCCTCAAGCACCTTACTTAAGTACTTTGTGACCATTGTTGAAGGAGACTTATTTACCATTTGCACAAAATGCTGAAGAAAAATGGCTGCCTTGGGACAAACAAACCTAATGTGCTACAACAACAGTTGTATGATTAAGTCCAAGTAATACAAAATATGTTTTGGTGCCAAGTTACTTAATGAAACTTGTATGTAACAAGTTTCATTAAGTATTATATATAATATATAACTTATATATAAAAATGTCAGTTTGAATCAATGACGTTGTGCTTTTAGTGGAATGTATGCTAATTTAAAAGCAGCAATAGGGCACTAAAGCATTCATCAGTTTCTGCATAGGATATTAATATAATATAGTGCTAACAGTGTATTATATCATCACTTTTCATCAGCATGCCCTACCATCACTGCAGGGTTGGACTATTTGTTATTATTATTATTATTAAATGCCTCTTTAATCATTACCATCTGTATAGATCAGGGGTGTAAAACAGCAATGTGTTTTTTCTGGGCCTGCCTAAGACACCAGTGACACCTGAGCTGTGTAATTAAATATACTCAAACATGTCAGTAAGCAGCATACTAGGGGTGGGAATCTTTACTGGTCCCACTATTCAATTCAAATACAATTATCCTGTCAACAATTCAAATCAATTTGATTTGATATCACAATGCATCACGATGCGTCACCTCCTCAATATTAATATATATTACTATACACGGTTTTCATCAACAAAGCCGTCGGACATATATCATCTCCCCTTTTATTGTGTGTCCTCCTAAAAAAGACACTTCCTGAATGTACCGGAGTCTGAACACAGCAGACAACAGACAAAAGGCAAAAATAACAAAAGGCAGCGACCTGAAAATCAACAAGCAACGTCAGTAGGCAATAATCGATTATGGTCTGTCAGTGCATCGATCGATCGATCGATTGAGTTTGCTGTTGATGGGCAGAAAATAAATTGATAAATAAATCTTTGGAAAAACCTTTTTGCTTTCTCTTTGTCACCTTTAAATGACAGTGACATTACAAATTTCTAGTTTGATTGAAGTCTGACAGCAGTCGTCTTGTACTGTTTCATTTCAACTTAATTACGTATGTACATTTTTATAAAAAATAGATTTGTAACTGCTAAAACAGTGTACTATGAAAACTAGTGAAAGGAAATTAGGTCTTGTACTGGATACTCAGGATGTATTATGGGTTTGGGACACAGAACAGGCAATTTAGCTGATTAGCACCTTTCTGGTTGGAGACAGTGAATTCACCTGGTGCAATAACACCTTATTTGTCCCATATTACATAACGATCTTTATTAGGGATCGACCGATACTGGTTTTTCAAGGCCAATACCAATCCTGATTATTAGTCGTTGAAGATGAATGAAACCGATGACCGATATTTAAAACCGATATGCATGTCGGGAAAATGAAAATCAAGTCTCAATGAAAATCTTTAAGTCAAAATTGAGATTTTGGAATGATACAAACAACAGCACAAAACTTGGTTTAAACGTTTTAAGCAATTATTTCATAAATTAGAAGCTTTCAACTTAATTCACAGTAAAAAATAGTCAGATTGTGTTTTGGGTGGGACATTAAGTCAGACTCTTTGGTGAGTGAAACCGAAGCAGAGGGACAGGCATAAAGCTGTAGCTGTTATCAGACAAATAAAACCAGATACAGATTATCTGCAAACTGCCCCAAAAAAAAGCCCTGATTATCGTCCAAGGCCAATAATTGGCCTATCCTTAATCTTTATAGTATACTGTTTGCATGCTATTGTTAAATCTGTATGCCAACAAGAATGATACAATAACATGCACTCTCAGATGTCAATCAAGCTGTGACTTAATAAAAGCCAATGGTTGGCATAACATTTTTAGATTTATTGTTTTGTTTTATTGAGAGCTTTCTTGAGCCATCTCACCACCTTCCTTGATTTGTTAACATCTTCTGCAGCTGTATCGCCTCCTTTTCCTTTCTCTTTTGCATTGTGGGATGGTAGTGTGGATCAACAGCACACTCAAAAAATAAAAGACAAACTAAATTTAAAATAGAGTGTTATTTTAGTGTTCATACTCGATTTTTAAAGTATACTCAGAAGTCAGACTACTGCTGCTCGTTAATGGTAATTTGTTAAATCCATTTTTGGTGCCAATCTGAGCAGTGGGATCTATATTATCTACCTGTCTCATCCTGCCTCTCCCATACGTTCCTCAAATTATGTGAGTGAAAGAACTTGAACTCGTTTTCATCCTTATTATGTCACATTATCCCCATCACTCCTCTTCTTCCTTCCTCTGCTTCTCTTTTACACTTGTCGTTGTCGCCTCTTTCTTGCCACATATCTCTCTGTCTGTATCACGTCTTTATCTGTCTCTCTCTGTCTTTATCGTGTGAAACATTGCTTTATCCATCCCTTTAAGTATCTTCGTCTGTAACACCCCTCCTTTGTCTCCCCTCTGCCTATCTCTCTATCTCTGCCTCTCTAAACATTTTCCTTTGCTACCGTCTGTGGATCTCTTTACATGTCTGTATCACATTTCTGTTGCTTCTCTTTTCTATTTTTACCCTTTGTCAGCTTATATAGCTCTTTATTACTTGCAACACTTTCTCTCTTTTGTTTTTTTTTATTTCAAGCTGACACTTCTGTGGTCTGTGGTGGCGTACTAGCATGATAGCATGATAATGCTGATGCAGTGCCTGTGTGTGCCTGTCAGGCCTGTCAGTGTGTGTATGTGTGAGTGAGTGTGTAGGGGTTAGGGTCGGGGTGATGGCTCTGCTTAGCTCTATGGTTGGCTGAGCCCATCTGTCACTCAAAATGGGCGACCTGTGGTCCCGGTTGCCAGCCAGCCGTATCGCCACTTCGACAGAATTATGAAAATTCCTGTCTATTGCTCATTGGCCCAATTGAATTACATGCAGTGCCTTGTTCCATGCAAGGATTTTAAACGGCTGATTTGATGGCACACACACATGTGCACACACACACGCCACTGCCATGGATGAGGGTTAGCATGGCTATTCATTCCCCTCTGTTTTCAGAGCAGGGAGATATTGTCTGCTTTTGCAAATGACTCTTGTTTTGATATATTTTTGATTGAGTTCTTCTCAGTGTTTGTGCCTTTGTATCTTAATATGCCGCCAAGGCTTTTGTTTTTATCACACTGTTTCTGCAGTTTATGGTGAATTATTTGCTTCACAGGACGTCTATTCTGCGTCATTTCTCCCTACAGCACTTCACATCTGTTGTCATTTCATTACAGATTTATTTGACACTGTGTGGCTGGCAAGGCACTCTGGATAAATCACATTGTTATTGTGTCTGCTTCCACACACCTGAGTGGAAGGAAATGCAGAAAATTGTCTTATTTTCTACTTCCTGCCGTTATCGTTATTGGTATAAGCAACAAAACAGCCAGTGTGTGTATCAGTAAGCATGTTTGCAGTCAAAGAGAATCAGGTTTCAGTGAGCTGGTGTGTGCTCAGTAAGTACAGTACATTTTTTACAGTCTCTCCCAGCAATCAAACAGAAGCTGCATTTGAATGGCTCTTTCTTCCCTCCCAAAGCCACTGTGACAGGTTGCTACTTGTTAGACCTCCAGTCTGCTGGCTGTCTCTGTTCCTATTTGACTGGCTGACTGGTGGTATTATGTTTGTCTCTTCTGCTTGCTTACGTGATTGTCTGTCTAGCTGCTTGAATATCTGTCAATATCAGTTTCTGAAAACACTGAAAAAGGACATTTTTCAAAGGTCCCCTGTAAAGGTTTTTCTTTATATAAGTAGTAGCAGGCAGCTTGAAAAGGGGTCATATGTCAACAATGAGGAGAAAAGTTAAACCATAGTTCAGGGGTTGCATTTACAGTATCCACTTTAGGCCTAGACAACAATTTCCCCATGTCAAGTGTTTAAACAAGCGATCTGTAACATTCTGCAGACGTGAGTACTGTAGACATCTGCTGCTGTGGAGGAAGGAGACCTATCTATGTATAAGAAGACCAAAGAAGTTGCTAGATTGGTTGCCAGCCACACAAGTCACTTACTTTTTCATGGACTTTTTTCACAGCAGACATTTTGACTTGTCATAGCAGGAATTGCACAGATGTCACAGCACTAATTACATGACATTAGGGCTCTGTTCCATTTAAAGGTCCCAGTAAGCCATGCTACTTAGTTAGTCCCCGGAACTGGAAAAAAACGTTATATGCTGCCGTTGTTAATGTTATTAAAGACAGCTTTGCTTTCCGTGCTATGACATTGCAAACAGTCTACTTCAAAAATAGCTCTATTGAAATCAGTTAAAGAAATCAATCAATTGATCAGAAAATGTTTACCCATCGAGTCAGTCCCCTCAGGGCACTTTGTTATTTTTATTTTTTTATGTATCTTGAACAACATCAACACTGTAAAAAAACAAAAACAAAACAAAAAAAACCTTTATCTTGATGTAAAGCAAAGAAAGACAGCAGACTTAAGATTTGTGTGTTCAAGCTTTCTCTTCCCAGGTATATTTTTTACATATAAAATCTCAGCAGCGCAAACTGGCAATTTTAAAGACAAGAGAAACAAGTGTAGTTTATTATTTATTCATTGGCTTTCCATGCTTTATGACAAGGTTATTTATAGCACCAAGAGGAGTTATTTGGAGGCACAAACCTAAAGAGCCGTTCTCCGTTGACCCCTTTTTGTTGGTTATGTCTTTCTCTCTGCCTACATCTATCCATCTATTCCTCTGTCTATCTGTCACTGTCTGCCCATATCTGTCTGTCTGCCTGTCATTGTGTTTGTCTAAGAAAGGAACCCACCCACGGTTGTCTGGTCTTGATCTCCATGGCGACCTAATCCTCGCCAATCCCAGAACAGTAGTGTTCCAGTTGAGACCCACTGTGTGTTACACCAGCCTGTCATCAGTGATCACAGGATAGAGTTGCTTCTGTTTTATCAGGGTGGCTTTGATCCACATCTAATGACGTGTGTGTGTGTGTGTCTGTGTGTCTGTGTGTGTGTGTGTGTGTGTGTGAGAGAGAGAGAGAGAGAGAGATTGAGAGAAAGCAATTGTTTGTCTTTCTTAAGTTAACAAATCCCTACATACTATACAGTTCATGTGTATTTATTGAGTACATTTGTATGAGTGTGTGTGTGTGTGTGTGTGTGTGTGTGTGTGTGTGTGTGTGTGTGTGTGTGCTCAGAGCGTGAGAGTGTCATTAGGCGAATGAGACAGACAGAGAGGGTGAGATCAGTCTTGCTGGCAGAGAGGTTAATAGCATGGCCTTGCTCATGCCAACAGCACCACTGGATTCATTACTACAGACACACACACACACACACACACACACACACACACACACACACAGACCTGTCCTTTCTAATCAAATTTCTATTGAAGTGAAAAGTATTCTACATTGTCCAATCATCTATATTCAGAGAGTCAGAAAACCTTTGCTAGCATAGAGCGAAGATTTCTTTTTTAACACCCACTCAAAGGAAGTTACTCTTCAAAACTATTTCAAATGTATTAATCTCCACTTGTCCTTTGCAGCTGGATCAGATTTCACATTATTTTACACCAGCCACCATTTTCAACAGGGCTTTTATGACTGGGTTTTCACACTCGTAACAGTCACTGTAAAACTACAATTCTGGATATGCGCTCTCTACTTTTGATCCGACAAGACCAAAGTGTAATATTTCTGTCATGTCGGAGTCCCCTGTAATACCATCATTCATTTGAGATATAAATCACTCTAGGACTCGGGCAAACTCTGGAGATGGACTTTGAGCTTTGCACACACCCCAAATTATAGCCTGTGTGCTTGTTTATTGAATTTATGGCAGCACTCTTGGTCGTCGCCAAATAAAAAGGCAACATGACATGGTGGGTAAAAAATATGACATGAAAGTGGTGTCAAACTGCTTGTGTGCTAGTAAATGCTGTTTAGTAGTATTACATGTTGTTTAATAGTGTACTTGACTTTTGTGTGTGCGCGCGCATACGTGTCCCTGTGAATGAGAAAACCCCAGCCCCCATTGGAAATCCGTAGAGGAGTGAGGAGCACCTGGCGCTGTCTGTAGTCATAACAAACGACAAGGAGGGATTTAGGCTACATTTGTATTGGTGCCAGCTTGTTACACGCACTCCCTGTTCACATTCTCTCTCTTACTGTATAACCACCGTGTAATGCTGCATTGGCACTTGGCGTGGCTTGCCCTCGCGAGTTAGTTATTTAACTGCACCGCTCTGGAATGCCTCGGCTCATCCATGTGTCCCTCATTAGGGTTACGGCCTGGGACGGGCCAGCAGTAATATCCAACACACCTCATCCCATCTGTGAGCTGACCGAGACGGAGATAATGTAGGAGGATGCATTTGGCAAGCCAGAGGACATAAAGTTAGAGGTTTCTGCAGTGAGAGTTCATTGGTTGGAGATGAGTGTCAGCCTGGTCTGAGCTAAATTAAAACTGTTAACTAAGGGACAATCAGATGAATTGGGAAATGTATTAAGGCCAGTTTGTGTAGGCCCACGTCGGATGTCTTTATTTTTCTCTCATTCCAAGAGAATTGTAGGTTAGAAGATTCTTCTACTTTCATGTGATTGACTATTAAGTATTTCAAGCGGCACCTGCTGTGATACCTACTCACTGCACATGACCGCTTCCTTTTTACTTTTTAGCTTTTTCCCTTTCCTTTATTGTGTTTTTTGTGATTGTAATAGGTTTTCAATGTGAAAAAGCCCAAAGTCCACCCCAAAGGGACTTACCATTTCCAGCAGAAAACACAGTTCACAAACTGCTCCAAACAGCTC
>NC_045752.1:12763056-12764340 GCF_008692095.1 Etheostoma spectabile | reverse complement strand
TAGTCCAGCCTTTACTTCTGTGACGAACGTGTGTCACTTTGTAACACACGTTCGTTATAATGCTAATAAAATCATAATTCGTTATAATGTTCACCTAGCTGCTAGCATGGCACGTAGGGCTGAACGATTAATTGCATTTGCAATAATATCACGATATGTTAAAACGCAATTTCCTAATCACAAAGGCTGCAATTTGGTCTGCATTCCGCATAGAAAGCATCAACGGGGCATGCTAACGCTACGCTTTACCCTGAGCAGATTTCTGTCATTCAAACAACTCTGAGTTGCAGTTTAAAAATTTTAGTCATTTTAATAAAATGAAAGGTTTAATTCGGGCTTGAGTCCATACATGCAGTCCATGGACACAGGCACGGAGAACTGAAGGCTCAGTAAGCAACGATTAGCCCTGATTAGCGGTTAGCTTCGGTTAGCTAGCTCCGTTATAAAGATGCGGAGCTGCAGCAATGTGCAGTAAAACAAATATGGTGTTTTTTGAAAATTAAACCATGTAAACCTGTTCTGATGTAACCTTTAAATGCAGTTTTGAACCTGGAATATGAAATATTTACCTGAAATATGAGCACTTTAAAGTTAAAGGGGCGTTATGCAGTTTTGGCCATTTCATTGCTTTTTGCCCGCAGGTTTCTCTATGGAGCTCCCCCTACAGCTTCGGAATAGATATTTGGCAGCTCCTATGTTTAATTGTGTCTGATTCTTTGCTCCATCAGTCTGCCGTTTCCTCTTTCGATGTTCCTCCGACAATGCTTTCCTAGCTTCTGCTTCTTTTTTGCCGGCTCAGCCATGACGATAGCGTGGAAAGACTCCATTGCTACCTTGTTAGCCGATATCACGCGATCTTTCCCGACGCTACTTGCCAGCCAAAAGTTGCAAGGGTGGTTTTTCCGCTCACAGGCGCTAGGGGTGAGCGAGATGACCAATCAACCTGAAAAAAGTCATATAACAATTCCAATGACTCCGAAGCTGTTTAGTTAAGGTAAATAAAGCTAAACAAACTGCATAGTTCCCCTTTAAAGTTTTGCTTTAACCTCAGCCAAAACCTTAATATTTCCCATCTAACTTTTTGTGATTAATCATTTCAGCATGTGGCTCCATATGGCCAGCAAGGGATGGGGGGCTACAGCCAGCAGCAGCAGGCAGGGCAGCAGGGAAACCCTCCGTACTTCAGCCCCTCTCAGCAGACCCCTCCAGGTCCGACCCAGAGCCCCTACCTGCAGCCTCGACCACCACCACAACAGGTACACACACACACACACACACACACAC
>NC_045752.1:12742626-12763046 GCF_008692095.1 Etheostoma spectabile | reverse complement strand
ACACACACACACACACACACACACACACTCTCAAACCCAGACATCCACTGTGCTGTTTCCTGTTTGGAAGAAAAATTGCCAAGCCCTTAAGCTGTAACCAAGCCTAAAGTGCAGTACATGCCATGAGAATAAATGCAAATCATTACCATAACTCAACACGTTACATATTTTTGCATATGAATAAATATATCCGTTACACATAGATGTGCAGCATATCAGACGTAGCTGATGAAATATCAGCAGGAAAGGTATTTCAGCCAACTCTTTTTTTTTGCATTTTAATATTTTAATGGTGCTGAGATGTGTACATATGCATGCGTTTGTGTGGGGTGTGTCGGTTGTCCAACGTGCCTGGTGTATTGGTTGCATTATTAACAAACATTATACATGAGAGGTAGTAGCATAAACTTTTAAATGTATAAAAACATATTGTAGATTTTCTGTGCATACAAACCCGCCTGTGCAAAAAGAATCCTCAGTACAACAAAAGGCCTGTTGCACAGATTTGGATTAAGACTTGTCTTGCCAAGTTTCAGCATGATGTTCTGTTGAAGTTTTCCGTTGGGAGGCTGGGTTCAAGCAGTTGTTGTTGAGTTGAGTGAAGGCTGCCCATGTGTTTTCCATCCACTCTGCAGCCAGAGGGATCTATCAGCCTGCGTGGAGTGACTCTGGCTAGCAGCAGTGCCCTAGATCAGAACAAAACAGAACAAAACTGAGCCGGAGAAAAAACAATACAAGACGGGCGAGATTACAACAGAAATGAAAAGGAAAGGAATGATCAGACAGAACAGGGAGGGAAAGGAGAAGACAGGAAGAAGCAGAACAGGAAAGATGAGTGAAGTAGGGATGCCCCGAGCCATTCTGCAAGATCAGCATCAGGGCTGATAAAGGCATGTTTTAACTCATTGATATTGGCTATATTAGTCCATATCCAATCTTTGTTTTTTTTTTAAATTTAAAATAGCAAGTTTGTGATTGCAATACTGAGGAGCATGTAAATATATAAAAATTAAAATGCTGCTTTCATATCAATACATCAACAATTCAACATTTTAAAAGTTCTTATCTGTACTTTAACCTCAAATACTTACTTTACTTAAAGTTAAAATTGTATGCCAGACTTGAAGTAGACCTTGCAGGAGAGGGATTTGGTATGTTTATACACATGAATGATTTGTACCTCTCCCACTATAGAGCAGAATGATCACCGAAAAAAGCCATCAGTTTTGATAAAGATATCCCAACTTACAGCTCATCTCTACAGGACAGATACCAGATACCACGTAATTTAGCCCCCCAAAATAAAACTTTAAAGTAGTTTGTTCATGTTCTTTTTTTGCTATAAAGAAAGTTGTACAGCATTGGTTCTCTGTATGTATTTGTTTATGTTTTACAAAGGCCAAGCCTGAGCCAAGCCATACAACAATGATAGCAATCATATCACATCCCTGCAAGGTTACTAGCATACGGCTGCAAGGTTACTAGTACACAGCTGTTAAAAAATAATGTGTGTGTATAATGGCCCTGGTAACACACTGGTATTGGGTCCGTACTCAGTATTGGCCGCAAGTTCAGGTATTGAAATCAGTGTCAGGGAAGGAAAAACTGCTATTTTAACATCCCTAGACAGAACAAGAAAGAGGTGTATAAAATACATAAAAACATAGCATAGATCAGGACATTCACAGAAAGGTGTGCTATGCAGAACCTTTTCCTTTGCAAGTATTTTTATTTTCTAGAATTTAAAAGCATGCAACAGCACAGGGCAACATGGACAGCGTTTTTATTTATTTTTTAATATATCCCTTTTTTGTCCTAGACGCCGTATTGCGGCATTAGTAGTTCACAAATGTGAATAGACCTATTTAGCTTCTGCACTAGTTGATGCCATTTGGCAGTGATGTAATTGTATCTGTCTATGTAGTTATATTGTGATTTAAAGAGATTTAGTTAAACCTTCCTTTAGACAGCCTTGCATATTGAGCACACCAAGACAAATAGCCAAGCAAAAAGCCATTGTGAACACAAAAGCCGGTTGTCAAAAAAAAGAAGTCGTTAGTCTCAGCATAGTAATTTTCATACTGAGTGAACACTTCAGCCAGCATGCCTTTTGTCTTGCAGTGAAAAAAAGCACTTACTCTTGTTTCCTCACACAAACTGTGCACCCTACTGAACAAACATTATTCACCCTAACTAGGAAAGGCTGAGATCCGTGGCCAGGTTGACATTTTGTGACAGTAATGGTGTGTTTTCATCATCGTTGATGATGTGGTGGCAATTGACCCTCGCTGACATTTACACACCAGGTAGTCCTGACCAAGCACTCTGATTGGCCAAGCCCTGTTTCACCTGTGCTGCTAGGTCCCATATTGGTTGCTATGCCAACTGCTGGGGTGACCATGGAGCTGGTTTCCCTTTGGTTTTCTTTGTTAAGCTTGCACGCCACTTTGGGAAAATGTTTCAATCAGCACACAGGGTTGTTATCACTGCATAAAAGCAGCAATACCTCCAGCAGCCACTGCATCAATGTGGCTCCCCGCTGTCTTTACCTTTAATCAAGAAACCATTTCTATGTGTTAAAGCTATATAGAATTTAATGTCCCGGCAACACAGCAGGCAATGTGCCGACACCTCCTGATTTCTGTCTACTCGCCATCAAACTGTAGACCAACTAAATCCACTCTTTCTCCTGACTAATAAGCTCCCAGCTCCCATACTTTTACATTTACATTACATTTATACATTTTGGCTTGATGTGGGAAGTGAACTTTCACAAGAAACCTAGCTAGTAATGGACAAATACAGTAAAAGGACAATCGTTCCAACTAGTAGTCCAATTCATCTGAAACGTAACAGGGTACATATACAGACTGTGAAAACGTACAGTTGTAATTGCCTAGATTCCTTGGAACAGAGGTGGGGTTTTGGCACGTCAGTGTATTTTGCACTCGGCTACACCAATTCCATCTTTTGGAACAAATGCAAAATCCAGGTCCAGCTACTCAATTTATTTCAGCAGTTTATGTTCAAATGGTTATGGAAAATACACAGTATTGATTATTAAAAAACATGACATTTTACACATAACAAAAACAAAACCTCTGCAGTGGCATTAAGACAAAGTTAATTGTCCATCGATTGAGTGAGAGAGGAATTTAGAGAGGGAAAGAAACCAGAAAATACCAGAACACATTTAAATAACAAAGAAACTAGGTCCCTGTCTTTGATTTTGGATCCAAAAGTAAACAATTGAACTTACACAGTGCTGTTAGCCAAGATTACTGATAATATTTGGTGTGCTTTCATTTTTCTGTTCTGAGAGAGTGTGCGTCTTTCTATCAGTTTTTGTATAAGTGTGTCTGTGTGTGTCTGTGTGTGTCTGTGTACACTAATCAGCCGAGTGTGCTGCAGCAATTCAGAGCTGTGAAAAGGTCAAACGGTGACCTTTGTCTGTGATTCTGGGCTGAAATGAGACATGATGTGAGCCGCACGGAACGGATTACACACACACACACACACACACAATTATAAGCGCACGCCAGATTAGGATGTCATTGTGGTTTTGACCCTCGTTTCGTGACCCTGTATTACTCTGAGAGAGCCAAGCTGAAAAGTTCTTTATTTTTTTCTTCCGGCGCTCTCCGCAGTTCCTTTCCCCCCACTCCACTCCCATTAACCCTAGTCATAGGACATCCTCCAGTTGATGGAACCATTCCAGCTGCCTTTGACACCAAATTTTCTCTGCAACCAACCGCTATTAGCTGTTTTTTGTAAGAAGTCGAAGTGAAAATGCCGTCTTTCTTTTCTTTTTTGAGCCTATTGCACTGCTGTGACCTCATCTGATAGCGAGGAGCAGAGCAGGCTAAAATGACATTTTTAAGACATCAAGACTGATATGAAAAAATACAAAATGTACAGTATAACAGAAGAAGTAGATTTTGAAGAAAAATAAATGTGGGTGGTTTGCTGGTAGTTTAATAGAGTGCTGTGGTTGTTTGAATAAAAATGATGATTGTCAGTGGTAGTTTTCAGAAACACTGTGTCATAAGAAATAGGCTTTGAAAGGGCTTTTTGACCTCATGCATTACTGGGTTTCTTATTTGTGTACAAACATGTCACTTTCCACTACACGACATTGAATCAAGGCAATAGAAAATAATTTTTACTTTGTGAAAGAAATATTTAAGCCGCTTTTCTGGAAGTACAGTATATTTTAACAGACCCTATAAATACCGTGACTCTAATGTTTCTGGTCTGATTGTTGGATTCTATTACAGCGTGAGACAAATCACTTAGAAGGAGAAAATTGGTGCCCTTTCTTCCTCTTCAAAAGATGAAGTGCATGATATTTTGTTACTGTCTAATATTTTCTACCTCATAAAAACGGAAATGAGAGAGCTGTGATTTCAAGAATTTGGAGATTACTTTTATGGCATGTTTGCTTTATTGGGTAGTATACACTGGAGAGTGACAGGATGTAGAGGGGGTAGAGAGAAAGGAGGTGAAATGCAACATTGGCCCGCTGCCAGACTTAAACTCATAATGTTGTGAGAACATGGTACTGGCTTTGATCAGCTATTCCATGGAGCATCCACTATTTATTTGTTTGCCAAGAAACAGTGTTATATTTATGTTTAGAGAGTAATTACATGCAACAGAATATAGCTTGGCCTTGTTTTTGTATAATGTAAACTGTACGGTGAATATGCCACTGAGTGGTATTTGGGTGTATAGTAGAGTTGTTGGGATTTGACTGCTCGTCTTTGAAGAAGGAAGTCATTCCCTGTGACATTTACTCCCCGTAGTAAAAACCCTTCTATCCCCTCTCCTCTGTGAAACTGATCCCACTGGTCCTTTCCTCTGTTGGTCTTAACTATTTCCTCTTCCTCTCTGAGAGTAGGCTCTGGGGAGCGGTGCTGTGGCATAGAAGAGCTCTCAGCTGATTGGAGGAGACAAGCTCACTTTACAGGGACCTACATTGAAGGAAACTGATTCATTGGTTTAGATAAGTGATGCTCATGAGCACAACATCACATGTCCACCATGTGGTGTAAACTAAAAAACTAGGGTGAAAGCTCCTGGGCTGGCAGTTCAAGCTTTCAATACTATTTTACTTTTATTTTGAAAAGACAGTAACTGCTGCCTTTCTGCCCTCCTCTGACATACTGTTATATGACAGAAGGAAATGTTCAGATCACTGGAAAGTTGTCAAATTTAGCTTTGAAACCTGAGCATATTGTTGGTGTCCTGTTTTCTTCATTCTCCAAAACGGCAGAAGAAAAACAGTCCTGTTTTCATCTGTGTGACAATGCATTTGCTTTAGATATTTCAATGGGTTTTTAGATGTGTTTGTAAGAAGCAGTGGCATTTTTACAGTCCATACATTTAATCCTTCAATTCATTTGAAAAATTCTAAATCACCAAATTTGGACATGCATGGTTTTCAATGAACAGCAGTGATGTACATTGCATATTGTGTATATAATATGCAGTCTGCATGCTTGTAGATCAAGCGTTAATCAAATGCTCCAGAAATGTCACTTAATTTGCCTTGTGGTAAGATTATTTTGTAAACTTCTGTTTCCAAAGTCAAGAATTCCAAAGTCATTCTGTATTCTAATTGCTAATATTTAAAAAAAAAAACATGTTTTACTTTGAATATATAGGGTGCTCATAAACTGGCACATCACCTGGCTCCTTTACCTTTCTCTTCTTCCAGAGTGTCATTTCCCACTTCCTGTCTGTCCACCTTCCCACTCCTCCCCCACCGGCTGCACCCACAGGCCCTTTCCCCCACCCTCTGCCACCCCCGCTTTTTAATCACACCAGGTTAATTAAAAGGCCGTCGAGCCTTTCGCGACCTGCCCTCCTGACTTTATACCCGCCACCCCCCCGCTGCATACAGTGACTGCCCCTCAATGCACACACACACAGACACACTCTAACAGTCTCTCTCTCTCTTTCTCATGTCAAAATGGGAGCTCACCTTGGCAATGCGGTGGAGAGATGGAGGGGACGTTGAGGGGACAGGACAGAGGAAATGAGAGGCAGGAAGGATTGTGTTTGACGCAAGAGTGAATGATGTGGTGAGAGTGCAAGGAGGGTTTGTGTGGTTGTGTTGTGTGTGTGTGTGTGTGTGTGTGTGTGTGTGTGTGTGTGTGTTGTGTGTCACACCCAAAGTTCAATGTCATAAATTGGTCACCATTTGAATATTAAGTGAAGAACTCTGTTAATTAACAGGATAATAAAGTGCTGCTGGCTGGAAGGCGGTAGACAGTAAGAGGGAGGGAGCGAGGGATGGAGGGAGGACAGGCTGCGGAAATGGAGGGCATATGGCGAGAGAGAGGAGGAGGTAGAGAGAGAGTGAGGCTGGTTGCGGGGTGATAAGAGGGAGAGAGAGACGTCCATGGGTAAAGGTCTGGCAGTGGTAATTTGCGGAGAGCCACGTTAATTGTCATAACCTTTTAAATGGCAGAGTTTATCGGAGTCCTCTAAATGTCCCCGCATATCGCCACGGCAACCCTGGGCCTGCCACACTCCGATTGGCTGCTGCTGACGAGCACTTAAGCTTGATGAGTTTTCAGGCAAAAACTAAATGATAAAATTGAAAGAAAAAGAAATATATATATATATATATATATATATATATATATATGCTGTATATGTCAGCTAGGTTTTGTATGAGCGTGTGTGTGTGTGTGTGATAGTGTGTCTGCATGTGTTTGAGACAATGTTTTTAATTTAGAGTTTTTTTTTTTTTTTTACCTCCACGTTGACTGACACTCGCTAATTGCTCGACTAGAAGCGCCACTTTTTTTTCTTCTTCTTTTTTCCATTTTTTGATTTATGTTTGTTTTTGTACAGCCGAGCTGTAATTCAAATGCAAATGAACAAGAACGGGAGAGGTGTTTTTGGAACGGTTAGGACAATCATAATGGCTTAGAAAAAAGGGGGCCGGTAGTTAGCGGCACAGCACCCTAGGGGCCTCATTTAACTGCCATTTGTTAGGAAATGTCGCTACATTTGTTCCTGGATACAGACTTCACAGACATAGAGAGAAAGAGAAAACACCAAAAACACGTCAAAGTCGAGCTCGCCAACACACAGCTATTGTTCCTCCGTGCTTTAGCAAAAGTCATGTGGGTGTACACCAGTTTGGGTGGATGTCCTCTTTAACTGTGAGCCAAAGCAATTGAAGTGAATGGGCAGATGGGGGTGTTGGTGATGGGCACTTGCGAAAAGTGTGTGAAGTGAAGATCGTACAAAGACTTCCTCTTATTTGATTAGCATGTGTAGAGGAATGAAAATGAAAGCCTTGGCAACTGCATCTGCAACTAACACTGTCAGCTACATCTGACATCATCCCTAAGGGATGGCCTGCCTGTGTGTTTGTCTGTGCATGCACATTACTTTCTGTGTTGCATGTGTGTTTCTGTTTATGTGGGCAAGAAAGAAGAAAGTGTGTGTGTATGTGTCCTGTGTTGGAGCTCTGGTCCTCTCTTGTAGTGTCTTTGTGGTAAAGGTCAGGGGGATTGCTGAGATAGAATCCAATCTGAAGGACACAGCCCTAGAACAGGCCCTGCTACAAATGGACCCATTAAGATAGGCTACACACACACACACACACACACACACACACACATATACACACACACACAACCCCTCACATACCTCACAGGTGAATAGGTATACACACACCCAGGCATCTTTGCATACACATGCACATACATCAACTGTTTCCATTCTAATGTCACCTTTCCTGTGATGATAATAATAGACTGTGCCCTGGAATAAATGCCCATCATTTACATGCCGTCTAACCAACACACTTATAAAAGGCAGTTGCAGGAGACCGAAGTAGGTCTGCCCTATAATATATTTAGCACATTTAGCATACCTGACATAACCAGAATATAACTGCAATGGTTTTCCAAATATTATGGAATTGATCAAAAGATGTAAGTGTCAAGAAAACATGAAAGACAAGCAAATCATAATCCAATGTTGATTTGTCATATTTTTCAGAACACGGTGTAGCTCGCTTTCACTGCTGATTGTTGCTTTAATTATGGTTTAGTCAGTCTGATTGGTGTGAGCATGTGTGCGGATCAGCAAGTCTGAACCAATGTGTGTGTGAACGTGGGGTGTTGAATATGGATGTGTGCCCCCCCCCCCCCCATCAGATAAAAATGCTGCCTTTAACAGTAATTACCGGTAGAGAGCAGGACATACACACATAAAGACAGCAGGAAGTGTGGCCGGGTTGGCTCAGTTGTTAGAGCAAGCTCACATAGATAGAGTTTTACTCCTCGACCCAGCAGCCGCGGGTTTGACTCCAAACCTGCGGGCCTTTGCTGCATGTCTCTCCCCCTCTCTCTTTTAGGTCTTCATCTGTCCTATGGAAATAAAGGCCTAAAAGGCCCTGAAAAAAATAATCTTAAAAAAATAATATAAATAAAAGATACAGCAGGAAACACACTCCTCACCTCTTCCTCTTCTGAACTCACCATTACCTTTTTCCCCCTAGTGACTAACCTAGTATATCTGAGTGGATATATGTAAGAAGAGATGCTTCTCAGGGACTTCCCAATGGACACCAGAGACTCCCTGTCCTTGAGGTAATGTGGCAGGTGATGCCAAATGCACTGAGGTTCATGTGTGTGTGTGTGTGTGTGTGTGTGTGTGTGTGTGTGTGTGTGTGTTGGTGTTGTGTGTTTGTTGTGTGTGTGGTGTGTGGGGGGGGGGGGGGGGTGGTTTGTTGGTTTAGGCAGTGTGTTTAGGGGAGGGGGATTATGGGCCTCTCTCCTAAAGACACGCAATTAAGCTTAATTTTTAATGAATATTAATGGCATTAGCGTGAGATTTTGTGGAGATGTGCATCTGCCAAGGTGCAGGGGAAAAAGGGGGGTGACTAATTCATTTGGTAGTCATGAGGAGAACGGCTGGAGACAGGAAGGGAGAGAGGGTTGGAGAAATTAAGGTGGGATGGGAAGTTAAAGGGGGATGAATTGGGTGATAGGAAAAGAGAGAGGGATGGAGAAGAAGAAATAGATGGGAATGGAGTTTGAGAGATGTGAAAGGTGTGGAGAAAGGAAGAGAATAAGGAGGGTATGGACAGAGAGGAAGAAGAGAAAGAAGGAAGTGAGTGATGCAGAGTGAAGGAGCAGTTAATACTGAGAGGAGAGGGGATGTTAAGGGAAGGGAGGAGCAAAAAAATAAAAATATGATGTTAACTTAATTAAGACAAAAGGTAGGAAAAGCACAGCCAACACCGAAAATAACAGAGGATGTGAGTAAGAGATACTGAGAAATGTATTTTACCTTATGATAAAGCGAGAGCCAGTGTGTGACAAAAAACACCGACATCTGCACATAAAGTTTATAAAAGCAAGATAGCCCAGAGCAGACAAAGGCGCTGGGAAAAAAAGGATTAAAAAGCATGCATGTTAAAATGTTCAAAAAATAAAGCTGAAATATATTGTCAAGTAACTCTTTTGTTTTTCTCGCTGTTTTTATAAAAAAAAAAAAAAAAAGGAGATTGAGACAGATGTCAGCCAAAATCAGCTTAACGTAATGGCTGTGAATTTTGCTCCTGCTGCTTTCTGTTGTGTCAAGTGGTGGCATCAAATGTGCTTGCTGTCATGACAGTTTTATTGCCTGTTTTCCGAAGCAATCAAACTCATACAAGCAAAGCGAAGCAACATTTCACCTTGCTCCCTGCTTGAATATAGAGGTAAAAAGTGTGCAGTGCAACCAACCAAAAAGGCTCAATACAACATTTTTAAATTAGGTGTGCTCCAAAAAAGAAAGGATATGCCAAATTGGTTGTATGTCATACTGTTTACTGTTTCCCCTATCATGCTCATTTTCAGGTTCATATGTGTGTTGTGGGTTTCTACTGGAACTTGTTTACATGCTTAAATGTTCAGAAAACAAAACGCATTCAGTTTCATCATACCTTCTGTCTGAAACCCTTCGTTTACGTGCCTGCCCCCCTTCTGAAAAGCCCAGTCTGGTCTGATTGGTCAGTGTTTTCGGGGCTTTCACATCTGCTTTTTCGACGTCTCTGCACTGTCATTGCAGCCGGGGAAATGACTGTAACGGCACTGTAGTGGCACTTTCTACTTTTATTACAGTGATGTTGTGATGGCTCGATGAAAGACATTGTTTCTGAATAAGGACTGTGTGCGTTTTGCTGTGGATTAAGCGTTCTAATATTTTTACAGTATTTATATAGCACCTTTACCTGCTTTATAATAAAAAAAATACATCTAACGTTTTACAATATGGGACCTAAATAGTTAAAATGCTAGCTCGATGAGTTGTTGTTCCATAGCACAACTTTGATCGACCTTTGAACTCTTTCGTTTCTCTTTAACAAAGTCATCCTGACACAGTTAAAAAAATGAAACAACAAACCGGACTAAGTTTGAAACAGAACATGCAAGTCTCATATTCCAAACAATCGTCAGCACACAACATTAACAAGTTTTTGCTTTCCGAACATTTCACACCTACTGACTGACTTCCGTTCCTTAGTGGCTGGGATTAACATGGTGCTGCGATATTGATTTGCGTCTGCATAAAGCCTCTTCAGCTTTATATATTACACCACATTCAGCAGTCATCTATTCAATCAAATCTAATATTACACTGCCTCTCCACACAGCTGTCTAATAGCATTTAACTCACAGTTTGATTCCTGCATTCCCTCATGTACTTCAAACGCTTGCCTTCAATATCCTTCATTCGTTTCTACTATGCCAAGAAGAAGTCTTTTGAAAAGCACGGAATGAATGAGCGTGTCTCTGTGTGTGCACGTATATGTGTGTGTGTGAAGACAGGATTAGCTGTGGCCTAAGGCTTAAGGTATGGAGTGGAGTGTATTTTAGAAGCTTCTAAATTAGCTGGGAAATGGGATTTTGAGACAATGGACTGGAAAAAACTCAAATGAAAGGATGCTCTCGCAGCACTCCTTCATTTGCCTCTGATGTTCTCTTGCACTTGCTTTTTCTAGTCTTTTTTCACCGCTGGTTCTCTCTCTTTATTTCCTCTCTCTCTCTCTCCCAGTGCTTTCCTACCTTCTCCTTTTCCCCTTCTCTATCTCGTTTGGATCTCACCTTCTGTATTTCTCTGTCAGCATCTGCCCTCCCTCCTCCCAGTCTCTGTTTCTATCTCTATCACCCTCTGTCCATATTACAGTTGACACTGGGATGTAAGAACATGAATGTAAACAGTAGTATGAGGCTAACCTAATTTTGACCCAAATAAAATGGGTATCCCCTCAAGTATGCGCATACACACACACACACACAGACACTTACTTCCATGCCTGAGTAAATATTGTACTTTGGTCTGCAGCCACTCTTCTGTTCTCATTTCAACTGTCAGTCTATGTGAGCATTATTACCTTTTTTTTTTAATCAGTGAACTAAAGTGTGTGTGTGTGTGTGTGTGTGTGTGTGTGTGTGTGTGTGCGCGTGCGTGCATGTGCGTGTCCGTGTGTGTGCGATGAACACAGTTGTCCATCAGTCAGAAAGCCACCATGCATTTCCTGGCCTCTATTTCTTCTTCTCCTCCCGCCCGTCTTCCCTCCTTCCCGTGCCGTTATTTACCTGTGGGAGTGTATTTGTGTCTATGATGGGTATCTGCTCCAAACGAAGCACTTCAGACCATGTAATAAAAGCCTGACGTGTGGCATGCGTCCAGGTTTTTTTCGGTTTTAAGATTGGAATAAGAGAGCTATTGCGGCAAGATTATGGCTCAAAGTTCCATTTATTTGGCTGACTATTTTCACTGTGTTTATTTTTTGAATAAAAACTTATTTATTCAGAAAATCTAATGGAAATCAAAATGTCTTTTACAAGAAACCTGAAAATAAGTCACATAAGACAATTTAGTCCCACAAGTCGCACAAGTGTCATCACACACACCGACACACTAGCTATTACAAGCACAAATATTATTTAGAATATCAGCAGGTAGAAATGAGGAATTTGTTTTTGTACTTGTTTGACACCTTATATATCCTTGCTTTTTTCACTTACTGTGAACACTCAACCTTGTAATTAATTAAATCAATGAAAAAAATAAATCACCTGATTTACAAAAGTCTTATAACATGCATCTGTTTTGAAAATGATGACCATATCAATACATCAATAAAACTGTCATTATGAGTTTATTTTTTTGCCAAAATCCAGTTGCTTTAACTTAACGAAAAACTGCGCACTAGTAGAACTATCTGCTTCATGTTTTGAATCACATATCAACCATAAATATTTTACATCCACAAATTGTGGACACAGGACACTCCCATAATGCCAATGTTCCTGTAATTTTTTATGTTGCTGACATGCTATCATTCTCCATCTATTAGCTAAGAAAACAAAAATAATTGAAACGTTTTATCATAAATTAGTTGAGGGTTCGATGAATACAAGTGATCCTTATTGAAACATAAGGCAGAAATATAAGGCAGATATCGTTGGAACATATATAGGGACCTTACAATGAACAACAAAACTGCAGGACCAGATTTAAGAAAACTGCACAAGGGAGACAGTAAATCAGTGGGTGAAGCATGACAATACCAATTCAAGAGTTAAGAGTTCACTTCATGACAAGAATGTATTTTAAGTAAGGGTCCACCACAGCCTACATATATAAAATAATTAACATTTCAGGAATCATTAGGGTATTTAACATTTTCTATATTTTAAGAATTAGTCCTTCAGTCATTTAATTGGCTAATAATTGAAATGTTGAAATGTGATTTGAATGGACTACGATAGGGCATTTAAGGTCATTAAATTATAATGGATGAATTAATACATTATCTGTTTGTCTATGTGTGTGCACGTCTGCTGCTTCAGCAGCATGCAAATGTAACTTTACATGTAACGTATGGAGTGTATAAAACCGTATATATGATTTCATAAAGAATGCACAAAAGTACCGAATTGGTACCGTATCAGTTACCCTGGAAGTAAAAATTACGACCCATTTAATGCTCTAATGATAGATCCATTTCACATGATACATCTCTTGCTGTGAAGGATAATCTTCAGCTATAAAATTATATCACCTAGCTGACAGGAATATTGCCCACCTACTACAGTATAATCACACAACAGATAAGAAATCAAACTGTGGGGAAAAATGGAATTTAAAAGTAAAAACCTGAACGCACCGTGTGTGTGTGTGTGTGTGTGTGTGTGTGTGTGTGTGTGTGTGTGTGTGTGTGCGTGGCGTGCATGCAGTAAATCATAATTGTGTGGCTCTGTGTGTACGTATGTTGTGTGTTCCAAGCACTCACGTGTGATCTCTCGCCGCGTCTCACCGATCAGTTATCACTAATCCTTCCACACAGAGCTCTTTAACAAGTTGCCATTGTGGTGCCGACGCTTAACATGATGGAAGAACGACCTCCGCGGTGAATGAAAAGAAGAGGGAGAGGGAAGGAGGGAGAGGGAGAGGGCAACACCTCCGACAATGGGGAGAAAATTGGTTTACACTAGATAGGCTTGTGATTACAGAGGAAAGAAAATGACTTAGATTGACATAGGACTCTGTGTGTGTGTGGTTGGGTGGTGTGTGTGTGTGTGTGTGTGTGTGTGTGTGTGTGTGTGTGTGTGTGCGCGTGCATGTGTCAAGTTTTTTTATTTTTTATTCGAGGATTAGTGGGTGGTTAGGCTGGGATTAGTTTAAAATGAATTGGTGTATGGTGTGCTCATGTTTGGATGTCTTTTCAGTCTAAATGTACTTTATCTCTTTGTGTGTGAGTGTGTGTGCGTGCATGCGCCTGCGTACGTGTGTGCATTTCCTTGTTCAAAAAGCCTCTTTGTGTTGTGACTTGATCTAACTGGGAATCAGCGTCTTAATTACAGGCCTATCAGTCCGACTCATTCTCTCAATCTCTGTCACACACATTTAGACAATTTTCATCATAACTGAAGTGTTGTTGACATAACTAGTGTTTTGAAGGAGACATAATGGTTCAACTCCAAGGATGCCGCACCTTTGAGTCAATGTCACTACCAATATATGGAAGAACAAAGAATCTACTAAAAACTTTGACTTTTTTGTCTTTTTGTCACGCACATATACATAAATGTACTTACGTTAAAAGCAAGAATCCTTCAAATTTCTATATCAGAGACAAATTTGACCTGCATTCAGTTATTTATTTATTAGTTAACTTATAGAAACACACCGACTTATTGGGACTTAAGCTTATTCACCGCATCCCCCAGAGTTTGAGATCTCCATACATACCCTTCTCATCTCCTTGCGTGTTGTAACTTTCTGACACACCCACCGCTACCCTAGCTTACCACAGATGCTAGCAGCACCTGAGAAGCCTCGTGGTGAGGAGCAGAGAGTAACAACGGTGCTTTTCAGGTGTTACGCTAATCACTCCGCCCAAGTAGCAGTACTTCGGCTTCTGTGAATACTGTAGTTCCCATGATGTATACGGTTAGAAGGTGGCTGTGTCTATTGTGACCTTGTTAATTGTACATGCTGTGACTATACAAATCACAACATGTAAATAGGAACATGTTGACGTTATTTTGTCCCTTACTGGGAGCAGTAGGCTAGATGGAGCCGGTTACCTCCATCATCTGTGGTAAGCTAGGGTAGCGGTGGGTGCGTCAGACAGAGTTACGACACGCACGGATACGAGAAGGGTATGTATGAACTTATCTAACTCTGCGGGATACGATGAATAAACTAAAGTCACAATAAGTCGGCATGTTCCTTTAACATGATGATAGACAAAGAACACTGTAATGACAATGTTTTAAAATTACTCAAGCATTTTTTATTGCATTATATGCTGGACTTTTCCTCTCATAGCTGCCAAAACACATGTTATACAGTTTTTTGAATACCCTAATTTAGAATCCCCTTCAGAGCTCAAAAATATTGGCAAGATACTGTCAAATAAATCCTTTTAATGTATCAATCCTAGATGTACTGTAAATGACTCTCTGTGTTTCTCTCACTGTTTTTATTTATAGGAGGCCCAGCAGGAGACGTACGGCTCCAGGGGTCCCCCCCCAGGGAACTCCGGGAAAGCCAACAATGAGGATGGCGTCTCCCAGGACCGCCCGTCCAGTCTGCCGGTTAGTGATTGACAGTTCTGTTGACCCATTAAGTATCACCAAATTTGATACATACAGAATTACACATTAGGGAAAATATTCTGTGTGTCTGTGTGTGTGTGTGTGTGTGAGTGACATCTCATCAAGCCTCAACCTTCCACTTCCTGTATTTTCCGGTTTACTGTTACATTCAGTTGTAAGCTTTTCTGTCCAATCAGATGTCTTTGCTCATCCTGTGACATGCCTCTTTGTCTCATGTACCGTGGGAGACATGGATTTGACTGCTAATTTCAGAGCTTATGTCTGTGTTTTGACTGGCGTCCATTCCAAAGGCAAAAAGGCCATATGCGTCAGCACGTGGTCAAAGCATCATGTACTCACTCACACATACACCCACATGCACAGAAAAGCATATGCACGGACACAAGCATTCTTGTTAATGCACACAGTCCCACATGCAAAGCCACACGCATTTGTCATTTGGGCGGACTAAAAATCGTTAAGCAGGTTGACTGGAGGAGTAATTGAGAAGGAATGAGGGGTGAGAGATGTGGGCTGCTCCAGTTTTTTGGCTAAACAAATCGGGTTCTACTCTATCATTTCTCCCCTCACAGCTCTTCGGCATTTTCAAGAAGAGAATAAATAGACATTTGCAAATGGTCGCAAATATTGGCACTGCTTGAGGTGTGTGCCGTTTAATTTACCAGATACTTTGGAACTCCCTCAAGAGTGGAGGAAAAAACTGCAAGGAAGGAAATTAAGTGTCTGAACTCAAAGGAAGCCATACTATTTTCCATAGACGTTTAAAGTTTTTGTTCATTGGTTGTGTAACGAACACCGACTCTGCTTTGATTCCAATCAGCGGCAGTCTGTTTTCCGAATGATTCCTACTAGGGCTGTAAATCACACATTTCATCACAACACAATTTTATATTTATTCTTTGGACAACAAAACAATATTTACTGATATCCAAAAGTCTTCCCCGATACGATTTTGATTCGGTGCAGGGGCCTGCGACCAATACATAAGCCAATTTAACACAATCAGTTACCTTTTTTACACATTGACAAAAAGTAACTAAAATATAATTTGACAGTGTTGTTACTAAGCTCTTCCAGACATAAATAAATATGAAAGATTTTTTAAAGATGACGACATGTATCGATATTTTTACTTGGTATATATAATATCGACTCACTGATGTTGAATAAAAATTTCTATCCAGACCGATGTATTGTTACACCTCTAATTCCTACGGCTCTTTAGCTTGCGCACACATAGTCACACACTAATAGTACGTCATCGGCTTTATCTTGGCATTTCTTCCTTTCATTTTCAATTTTCCTCACGTTGTACCCCCACTTCCCTTTACCTCTCTGTCTGTCCCTCTAAAGTAGCATCATAAAAGCTTCTTTTTTTTCTCCCTTGTGCTATAATGACAAAACGGCCTTGATGCATCAGTGTGTGAATCTGGAGCAAGAGAGTAAGGCAAGGCGAGGAGAGGACGATCTATTTGAACCACCACCGATATCACCCCATATTCCCTCACCACTTTAATCCTGCCGTTTTACCCCTTGGGTTCTCCATGTGTTTTCAGATCCCATCCATAGTGCATGGCTCGTCGAGATCCTAATCGCAGGTTTTGATGAGAGAGAGACACAGAGAGATGGATAGATAGAAGAGGAGAGAGAGAGACAGAGAGAAGCAGAGAGAAATTGCTCGGCGTTTGCTAGGCTCTTCCAGCAAACTGTCATTCTGCTTTTTGTCTCCCTCTCTCTTTCTCACTCTATCGCCAGCGTTTGATGTCAGATCTAAAGCTGCTGTCATCTCTTTTTTTCGCTTTCTCTCTGTCAGGAGGGAGGGAGCGTGGGTCGGCAAAGTGTCATGTTGTTGTTTTGGGACGAGTTTGCTGTGGGATGTGGCGGGATTTTTGAAGGGAGACCAAAGGAAAAAAGTGCTTTTGTAACTTATCACAAATGCAAGTCACAGTGCCCCATGAGTCTTTTAAAATGAAATCTATTGGAGATACGGCATGCCTTTTATTCCATATCATTGTACAGTATCTGTGGTGTTAACGCTGGTGTTAATAAAAACAAACAATTGCCTCGCCTCTTGGTGTCAGCAGTTACTCTAATGTTTACCAGCAGCTCTTTCAGTGTATCATTTTTAACTGACCTGGCATTCACCTTCACCTGATTTTCAATATAGGCTTAACATTGCCACCAGAGTATTCCTCTTACAGTATATTATCCTCTTCAGACTTGCTTTGGGCTAGCTGAGCCTGTTCCTCCAGTTCCACACAATAGTGAAGTCAGGAGCCAGAGCAGAGATCATCTATTAAGAAGATAAACAACTCGATAGTGAAACTTCTGAGAAAAGTTGCCAGTTGCCCCCTTATATTTTCTTCCCCTAGTATTTTCACGTCACACAGTGAGAGTAAGACAACAATAATACAGAAAGGTAAATGTAAGCTAAAGGTGAAACCAACAGTTCTTTTTTGGTTTTGGTTTGTACTTTATGTAAAAACCAAAAACGTTTTAAATAGTTTGTATCTCTAACAAAAAAGCCAACACTTTTCATCTTATCTGTTCATTTGTCCCATGAGATACATCAGATGTTCCTTGTTATTTCCTGCTGTGTATGGCAGAGAGGTTTGTGGTTCATAAAAATAGAGGAGGAGTGAGAGCTCTGTGTCTGTCTCCTCTCTGTAGCACCCTCAGCTATTTGCATCTTTTGCCTAACATCGCTTAACTGGTTAAGCCCAACATCCAACATCCCCCTTCCAAACCCCACCGCCACCTCTGTTCCAGTCACTACATGTTCCCTGCTCTCCGGCGCTCCCCTGACAGCCTGCCAAGCTGCCGCACAGCCTTCCATCCTCTGGGACATGGGAGAGGATGGCCAACCATGTGGAAAGACAGAGAGAGCGGGGGGGGGGCAGGATGAGAATGAGTAAGAGAGAGAGAGGGCGTGAAGCGGTGAAGTGAAACGTGGTTATCTTTTTGTCACTTGTTCAGGGTGAGGGATGTTGAATTCAGGCTATGGGGTTCTGGCAGCGACATGTTATTCACACTAGCACACACACACAAGCAGACACACATGGAGAAAAATATTTTTGCATGTCTTTCAGTGCTCATTTGTCTCTCCTTGACTTATTTACCATTAGACCAAAGGGAAAATTCAGAAACGCTATCTCTCCCTCGCTGTCTTTTCTCTCTCACTCCTGTCCACCTTGCCCTCCTTTGTTATTCCAAGTGTTAGGTCATGAATGATTGACAGGGCACAGCTGGAGAGACCTGCTCCCATCCCCTCCCCTATCTCTCTCACTACAGCCACACTCACACCTCACACAGACCTCTTTGGCTCACAAACACACACGCATCACACACTTTGATACACATTCTGTCCTCCGTGAGGCATTTTCACACACAGTGTATGTGCTCTATCAGAGCATGTCAGTCAGGCTGCCTATACAGTATGTGCTCTCACTCAGGCTCTCCTCTCTGCTGTGTTTTATTTTAGAGTCCCCATGCAGGCAGACAGGCCAGCAGGCAGCACAGAGTAATGTCACCCAGCAGGGTAAGATTCAGCCTCCACAGTAGTGCACACAGGGGGGAGGAGAGGAGAGGAGAAAAGGAGGCATAGAAATGCAAGGGAGATGAACAGGGAAGAAAGTAAGTGACGGGGGAGAGAGGGAATTAGGTAAAGTACGAATGAGGAAAAACATGAAGGGACTCGTGGAAAGAAAAATATGTCTCATATTGGTTTGGACAGGGTTTAAAATATACAAAATTACATACTGTAGATGCAAACCATTCACCAAATATTTTAAGAGATCATTAGAACACTGACAAAATGCATTAGCCGTCACACAAAGTAAGTTTTCTCTGTAGGAATTTGATTACGTTTTGTATGTATACTTCTAATATATATCTTGCAGCATGTGGAGAGAAAAACTCTAGGGTAGGAGGGGGAGAGAGGGAGACTCTGAGACGAGATGTTCTATGGACCCTGCTGCCTATTCTTAGAACAGACAACAGCACTGAAGGCCACAGCAGCTCCCTGCCACTGCTATGAACACATTGCGGCTCTGAGAATAGGACAGCTAGTCTGAAGCTAGTTTCACACTCTGAGGTGCTTCTGGTCACGCCAGTCTTAAACCTGTAGACCTTTTCGTTCAAATATGAGTGAGAGTGATTGATTCATTGTCCCATCAGTGTTGGCAGACCCTATGTGCTCCACAGGATTCCATAATTTACCATATGATTTGAGTTTTTTTTGTACCAAACTTGCACTATTTCGCACACTGGCACTCACACACTCCTTAAATTTTCTACCGCATGCACACATAATACGTGTTTGCACCTCTGCTCTGTTTCACCGCAGACCCAGATATCATGACACAGCGAGTCAGAGGACCCCGGCTTCATCTAAAATGCAGACAGGCTATTTTTCCGCTTGTATGCCAGCCTGTTTTCATTTGCTCCTCATGAATCATTTAGCGTGCACACACAGTTTCATGTACACGCGTAGTTTTTTGATCCTCAAGAGCCGGGAACACGTGTTTTTGCTGGGGCCATACCATTTATTCCCCAACAGCTTGAAAACACTGACACACAGGAAGTGGAATTGATCTTTGGTGAAAACGTCTTTCCTCTGTACACATCTTCAGCATTGTTTCTAACCTTGAGAATTCACTTGGCATCATATCGGACACCATATTTGTAGCCGCTGTTGTATTAATTATGCAGTTGCTCAGTATTTGTAGCTTGTTTTTAATATTTTAGCAACTTAAATGTCTGCAAAGCCTTGAGAGGAATAAGCATTGGGATTCAGTTACACTACAGGTTTACAGATACAGTTTGAAATGATGACTACCTGAAAAGAGGCCAGCAATTAGTTGGAAGATCCAAGTTTGAACCGCCATGTCACATCTGCACTGCTGAAGTGTCTGTACCAGCACTCCTCTGCAACTTTATATCATCCCCTGTGGAGAAGGGACACACCAAGAGAAAATTCCTCTATGGGAATCAATAAAGTAATTTTTGCCTGAAGGCTTTTAGGTGTATGTTACGGCAAAATTTGACAGCTACACACTGTTGTATCTACTGGGAGTCATTCTGGACAATGTAGGTTTTTTTTCGCGATCAATTTAAAAACAAATACATATTCAAGAAATAAACAGTGACTGTTACAAACAATACACTGAAACAAGAACGCATCCCGGGGCAAACAGAAAAATAATAATATATAACAACATTTTTACAAATAATTAAACAGAGGAAAGATGGGAGGGAGGGAGACAAAACAAC
>NC_045752.1:12727593-12742616 GCF_008692095.1 Etheostoma spectabile | reverse complement strand
CAGAAACAGACACACACAGACAGGCACAAGACAAGGGACCAAACACATGCGCAAGTTCGAGGTCCTCACAGAGTCTGGACAGTGTAGGTTGTTAAAGCAAACTGGTAACACAAGGTTAAGCAGCAGTGGTACAGAGGGAGGGGGGGAAGCTCTGCGGCTGCAGAAGAGGCCATGTTTATACCCATCCACCCCTGACAGGCTGGCTGACTGAAGCCCAGCACAGCGAGAGAGTGAAGAAACTGCATGTGTGCACACACACTCTGTCCGTGCACTACTCTTACACACTTACCTACCCCTATGCTTACACATGCGTACACCCCCAGTGTGTGACAGGCTTTATGATTTGAGAGTGAGGGGGAAATGGAGAGGGATGAACTTGGTTAAGAAAACACCAGTCCGGTTCCACTGGCGCCTCTCCTACAGATGAGAAGAGACGGGGGGGATAAGAGAGGAGAGCAGGAGGAGAGGGAGCGATGACTGACCCTAGAAGGAGAGAAATGTTTCCCTTCTGCATCTTTTTTTTTTAGTCTTTGCCCAACAGTTCTCCTTCTCTGGTTGGTGGCTGTTGTCAAAGCTCATTTCTAGTAACAGATTAGGAAGACTAGTTCAAATTCAGGACTAAAGGGGACAGATATGGAGAGGCAGCTCATTGCTGTTGATTTTCATTAACACAGCAGCTCACAAACACGCACACACACACACACACACACACACGCACACACACACACACACACACATACACACAAAACACACACACATGTATATATATGTATATATTCTACTGATCTGTAGTAGGATTCTGCATAAACAACCATTGGAAAATAGATGATGTAAATGAAAAGTGGATGACTATGTGCAAGTGGGTAATTGTGTGCATGTGTTGATATGTGTATTTGACTGTGTACATGGTTTGTGTGTGTGTGTTTCTATATGTATTACTGTTTATTTTTAGGGACACATAACACACCTCAATACCTTCCTAACTGTCCTCCAAGTTCCTGCACAGGCCAGTCAACAGTGTGACAATGTGTGAAAGCTGAGGCTGCTATATCGTGATGTTGAATATACACAGTGAATGAACATGACACACTGCATGTTTTACCAATTTGGCTTGTCTTTCTGAGGTGTTGTGGCCAATGTTCTTAAATGTAATGAAGATCTCGGCTGGACGTCACCTTAGTTCACTCAGTTCAATGTGTGTGATTTCTTATGGTTAAACAATCTTTAATTTTTATTCCAGAACACCAATGCATACTTGATATATAGATTTCATTTTCAACAACCATTAGTGCCAGATATGCCCTGGTGGCACTAAGCCCTCCATTATAAATGGTGATTTTCTGTTACCACATTAATATTTAAACTAACTGTTAAAAGGGCTACAAACGTTATTGAGCCAATCTGATTTTAAGATTGGAAACATCTTTTTTTATATTCATTAGTAGTTTGGACATTGGAACGTTCTCTTGTCTAATGGTTTTTCAGTAGACTGTATATGAATCCGGGAGGATTTCTCTTCCTCGTTGGATGATAATGTTGAGTTGAGTGACAGTTGCTGCAGCTGATAGTGTTTTTTTTCCTTCAGCTAATTGTTCACTCTTTGGACTGCAGCAGAGAAAAACAGGGAGAAATAGACACTCAGAGAGAAAACAGAGTAACAATTGCTGTAGAATTAAAGTGCCCATGTTATGAAAAAAACACATTTTCTGTGATTTGGGGTGTTATTTTGTGTCTCTGGTGCTTCCACACGCATACAAACTATCCATACTGTTTTGAGTGAGATACAGGTTTCTGAATGTCCTCTGCCTTCAATCTCCAGGTGAGCTGTTCTGCATAGCTTTCTACGTCACTAGCCGAGATGAGGTCGCTAACCGTAGTACATGCTAGCGCTAGCATGCAAGCTTGTTTTCAATGGCAAAACACTGCTACAACACACACTAGTTCACCATAATCTTCAAAGGAACTACTTACATGTCCCTGTTCTGCAGGTATTCCACAGCTGCGCACTCGTTTAGAAGAAGTCTCCCAGCTAATCCTGCCTTGTACTGACCAGAGTTAGAGAAAGAGAGATCTAGCTGATGTTACCTTACCTAGCTACTGCGCATGTGCGACTCCCAACAAAGATAGTATAGAAGAGAGATGTCTTACTCTGTAGCTATAACAGAAACCCAAACACACAGGGTGAAAACAGGATCTGCAGCAATGTGAAGTACAACAAATATATGGTGTTTTTTGAAAATGAAACCATGTAAACCTATTATGGTACAACCCCAAAATACAATTATGAACCTGAAAATGAGCATAATATGGGCACTTTAAAAAAATAAGTAAAAGACTTCCTTTTCCTCCCCTAGCTCCTTCCCACTTTTTCTTCCCTCCTCCCTTCTCATTTCACTCCCTCTTTCCCTAGCTTCAGTCATCCACTTCTAACCTTTCTGGGTTTATTTTTATGTCTGGTCCTGGATGCCTGGCCTCTCAGCAGGCTGGCCAGGCAGGGGAGGAAGGAAGGAAGGAATGGGCAGCAGAGGAATGGAGGAAAAGAAAAGTGAGGAATTGAAGGAAGGATGGATGGGGAAGGAGCCATTAGAGGAGGGATGTTCTGTCATCACCATGGCTCCCTCTGGCTGCTGGGAGGCTGAAATTACATCTGACTTTGAAGTTAGGGGCACTGCCAGTGTTGCTATAGTGACTGTGTGTATGTGTGTGTGTGTGTGTGTGTGTATGTGTGTGTGTGTGTGTGTGTGTGTGTGTGTTTGTGCTACGTGCATGCGAGAGAGAGAGAACTCCTTGGGAGGTTTATTATGCATGATCCAAACTGTGACTAGTCCTGATGGCATTAGAGTGCTGTTATTAATCTACTCTCACAAGATACCTGTGCTTTAAACACATCCACACACTTACATATCTGGGAATTCAAGCTAAGATGCATTTACGCATCTACACATATACGTGTACACACACCCCATTTCACAGCAGATTTCAAACTTCACGTTGTGCCTTTTAAAGATTAAGATAAAGTTTTTCCTCTTATTATCTTTGAGAAGGTTTAGCTGGATGCACATTGCGCTCACGGGCAAATGCACAAGCAAGTGCGTGTGAAAAAACAGGCTCATATGCAAACGCATGCATGCGCACACACACACATACACACACATACATACATAGAGTTGTTCAGATCGCAGTTAGCTGTGTTTGGGTTGTTTGAGCTGCAAATATTCTATTAAGTCCTCGAATATTTATGGCTTTTGTTTCAAGAGAATGGGGAGAAGAGCATTTTCAAAAGTAATGTAGATAGATAGATAGATAGATAGATAGATAGATAGATAGATAGATAGACAGATAGACAGACAGTCTGTTTCAAAATAGGACTTTAATGAAAAAGACTGAGGGAGGGAGGGAGGGAGGAAGGGAGAAGATGTATATAGACAGGAGGGATGGAGAGGTTGAAAATAATGTTCCATTAATGCAGAGCCAGGCTCTTGCTGAGGGCCCAGCGCCAATCTGCATCTCCCTACAGTCTGCCTGCTATACATTTTTCATGAACGCTGAGCGAGAATTAGCGACGGATTGCTGCTGCAAATCGCTCCTCCTTGGTCGGGGGCCGATGGAGAGGGAAAGAGAAGGATGAGAGTAAAGGGGGAAAAGAACAGTGCAGAAAAGAGATGAGGTGAAATAGAGTAGAACAGAAAAGGATGATTGAAAGGGATGTTGGAAATAAAGGGAAGAAAGTTATAGTATTTCACAAGTGTGGTGTCCGTACACAATGTCAAAATGTATAATGACCAGCATATACCTATACATGATAATGTTCTACCTTTATACTGATTTTACAGTATATTTTACTGAGTTTTGTAATGTCAAGCATTGTTTGAATGCCAGCTATGCTTAGACAGTCCAAGTAATACAGTTAGTAAAACAAAAGTTATCCTGGATACGATATGCACTGGATGTGTAAATAGTAATGTCATCTGCAACATTTTCTACATCCATTTTGTTGTTCTATACTAACAATAAGCTGACGTTTAATCATCTAATGTCAGGTGCTAATTGTCCTAGCAAAAATCTTACCTGCACAGGAAGTTTTTATATATGTTTTTTCCATGTTTTAAGTTTGGAGTGGCTACTTTAGCTAAACGGAAAAAGAAAAGTAGCACCTACAAAATCTCAAATATCATAAAAATGAAATAATGGTAAAATGTAATAATGAATTATCCGGCTGATTTGACTTTGACTAAATGTACAGTAGGTAAGACTAACTTTAAAAAAAAATAATTTAAGTAGTAGAACTACATGAAGCAGGTCATTTAAAAAATATGTCCATTGAGTCAGTGCTGTATTTCCACAAAGTTAGAAGTTAGAAGCATAATTGGTGATAAATGCTTGATACTGCATTTCCCATAATGCAACAAAAAGTATTTGTTCATTAAACCCTCCCTGTCTGGTTCACACCCACTGGCTTTCTGATATACTTTACATTTGCTGTATCCAAGCTGATATAATCCTGATGACATCATCAGGGTCGTCAGAATTGTCAAAGCTCACCCAGAGACACAAAACACATTATACAACTGTTTTTACAGAATGCATAGGACTCCGCAAACCTAGTCAACTTGACCTTGATGTCTAAAAGTGGCAGAGTGCCCCTTTAATTTCTAGGAAATGTGGTATTTCTCCTCTCGTCTCCACATATTTCCTCTCCTTGGCCTGTGCACCATATAGTTCTGACCCCAATCTTAGCCTGCTCTCTCCACTCCAATATAGCCCACTTTCATTTTCCACCGGTGGCCTTGTGGTGCTATTACAGACCCTCGCAGACCAGGCTGACTGACTGACTGGCTGGCTCACTCTTATGCCTGGTCTTTCTTCTCTAAAGAACAATTACCCGGTCTGAGTTTGGCTTTGTGAGATTAGTCGGCAGATGGTAGGTGTGTGAAGGCACCAAAAACAACATCAATCTTTAAACAGTCATCTTGTAGTTAACTTAGCAATCTGCAACTAATAGCACAATCAATAACATTTGATATTCTATTAGTCAACTTATTGCACCTGCAGTTCCGTTAATAATTTGATTTACTTAAAGAAACGATGTTGAATTATTTTCAGCGTTTAATCTCACCTGTTTCAAGACACACACTACTATAGTACCGTATGTGTTTTAAGTCCAAATTGTGTCTCTGTCCTGGCCCTGACTGACTGTGTGACAGTGTTTTGGTGTTATTCTAGTGGACCTGGGAGACGCTGTTACCATGTGGCTGTCCACTGCTACAATATTACTGCTTTATATAGGCTATAGGATGAACCTAGATGTGTGTTTCTATATTGGTGCTGAAAAGAAACAGGTCCTTGACAGAAAGAAAGGATGTGTATTGGTGTGTGCGTGCAAGCATGTGTGTGTGTGTGCAGGGCCTATGATTGCTGCTGTAATCGGTTCTCTCCTGCCAGCCACAGTTATTACAGTTGTCAATATGGTGCTCAGGGCTTTATAGACACAAGCAACAAGACTCAGTCTGGACGCTCGCCAGAGTGTGCGTGCGCGTGTGAAAGGGCTTTATATTTGTTTGCGCCCTTGTGTGTGCCATGTGGGCATGATCCTTTGCTCTCTCTGTATGTAATTGAGATCTCCTCTCATCTCTCCCATTCAACAGTGTGTTAATTACATATGTTAGAAAGGGTTGGACTAAGCATTGTGCACATGATATGTACATACAGTGTTTACTTTACTCCTGCATGCATGAGTATGTAGTGAACGTGTGTGGGCCCTGTCTTTGCTTGGCCAAGTTCACTTTGTTAAAGACCTGGATCTTTTGGATTGAAGAGGGGAAAAAAGAGAAGAACCTAAGCAAGAAAAAACAGCATGGGAAGAGAGGAAAAAAGGCTTCAGTATCTGTAAGTTTCAGGAGAGTCAAAAAGGGTATAGCAGAAGAAAGAGATAGAATGAGGGAGGAAGAGGAAGGAGGGGAGAAGGGTATTGGCTGGGAAGGAAACGGGAGGAAGGAGGCATTGAGGTGTGGAGGGGTTTTCTCCTTGTTTTATTCAGCCTTGACTGATTCCTGTTGTTTAGTCCACTTCTACTGTTTACTGTCCTGTCAGCCCGATTACTATCAGCACTTGGCAGTGGGTTACAATGGGACTGAAACCATACTTGTGTAACATTTGCTTTTGTAACATTGTCATACATGCATAAGCACACACACAAAGACACACACTGCGAAGGTCACTGATGGCCCATTTTCCCAATCGTGCTGCTCTTTTGGAAGTGTACGACCATCTGTCCGATTTGGCCAAACGATTAAACAAATCCTCCCTCTCTCTCTATTTCTCTTTGTCTCTATTTCTCTCTGTGTGTGTGCGTGCGTGTGCGTGGGCGTGGGCGTGCGTGCGTGCGTGTGTGTGTGCACCAGCAGCGTGATTGAGGTCTCCTCACACATCAGCAACCTGTGACCTCCACGGCATGAAAACCCCGTCTCTTATGGTGTTTGTGTGTATCCCTGTGTGTGTCTCTATTCTTTTGCTTTGCTTGAAAAAAACAACCGATGGACCACACTAGAAATTAGGAAACAGTATCCCTTCTGTTCAGAGAAAACATCTTGTTTTTAATAGATTCTTTATGAGCTCTAATTCTTGGAAATGTTTTGTGTGTTCTGAGCAAGGTTTGGTTGTTATAATTTATTGTTATCAAGTTTTAATTGTTGTTTCTCTGTGGACTGACATACATTTTAATTGTTTTAACTATTTCATAATGTAATAAGGCCCCCTGAGCCAACAGTACCCATGAAAACATGGTGAGAGTTTTGAAAAATATGTTGCAATCCATCCACAAACAACTCTTGACCTTTTGGGGACAAACAGTACAGCATTGTATAACATATATGTATAATAAAAGCACTCTAAAAGGGACTATTCAGCATAAAAGTAATTTTACTTTTGCTTTTTTATTTTGTATGCAGGATTTTTAACTTGTAAGGGATGTATTTACATATTTACATAGACTGAAAAACATATTTTTCCCCCAGGCACAAACCCTCCTCTCCATCTACTCCCTCTAAGAAGACGTGTGTGCAATAAACCCCAAAAATTGGAAGTACAATGACCTTATGTATATAGTGCTACTTCATTGTGTTTATTTATCTTGATTGTTATATTTTACTATTTAAATTTTCTATTTCAGTTTGTCTGTCATATTGAGAGCTGCTAAACTGTGTTTTATTGTTGAAAACAATGGCACCAAAGATCTATTCTATGTTACATAATGTTCCTTTTAGTGGATGTATCTTATATATCCTCCTCTAAGGACCTGAAAAGGGACCTGAATATTTCCTCCACTATTGACTCCTGACCAAAAGATAAATGCCCATTTAAACAACAAACTCATCAGAGGAATTACAAAAAGATTAGCCCTGTTTAGACAGCGCAGGTTTCACAAACCAACACACACACATACAGTATGCACTGACACACTCAGTTGGGGTAATTTTGAGAGAGTCTTGTGGTAGTTTTGCATAGCATTTGGGCTAATGGCGTGCCGTGTGCTTCCTCCCAGGTCAGCGCATCCATTAGCAGCCATATTACTGCCACATAATGGCTTATTGGTTGGTGGGAAAAAATTACCGAAGGGCCAGGATGAGAAGAGGGAGAAGAGAGAGAGACTGAGAGATAAAAAGATGAAGAGAGAGAGACAGAGAGAGATGAAGAAAGCTGTCTCTAGCAGGGCCTCTGAATTGAGTTACAGCTGTTATGATTTGTTGTCTCTCAAGTCTTTTTCTCTCGCTTCTTTTTCATTTCTTGTTTCCGCCCTCTTTTTTTTCACCCTTAGGGCTTTGGGAGGTTTTTATCTTTCTAATGAGCCGTTGATTCTTTTTTTTGTCGTTACCTCATTCGTTCTGGATCAAAGGCAATATTTGTCATACTGTCAAGTCGTTGTTTGTATCAAGCGTGTGTGTCTGTTTGTGTGCACTGCAGCAAAACTAAGTGGTGCAAAGTGTTTATGCAGTAGTTTTTTTGGCGTTGGTGGTAGAAGTGGACGCAGGGGTCAAAGTAGTTTGGCATGGTGGGCCCTGGTCACCATCTTGTACTCCCAGCCTTATCAATATGCAGCACGGTGGGCGGTTTGCACTTGACTTGATTGCTTTAATTGGTTGGACACATTTGCAACACACGCACACTCTGGGTTTTTGCAGTTCCTGCCATTGAACGGTTGCTCCAAATGTATTGTTGTGATATTTTGTTTAGCAAATGTGGGACTTGTGCACTGTTCAGTTCAACTTTGCATGAGTCATTCGGCTCCTACACACTCATATGCATATTCTGTAAACACACACGCATGCAAGCACACATGCACACATTCATGCACACATCCAAGCATACATACACAAACAGACTGGAGTAGGGAGAAGTTTAAAGATGATCCTCTGTTATGAGCAAAATTTATAAATATGCAGATTGTAATGCGCTCTCACACAAACACGAGTTAGCTGTCTACTGTGTGTGTGTGTGTGTGTGTGTGTGTGTGTCAGTCACTGTGTGTACGTATATAAGTGGCTGCTTGGCGGTAACTTAGTAAACATGTGTTAACTTGCTGGCTTGGCTTGGGTAGCATGTGTTTGTGTGCATGCGTGCGTGCGTGTGTGTGTGTGTGTATGTATGTGTTTGTTTGCGTGTGTGTTTGTGTGAGTGTGGCAGCATGTGTTCACTTGCTGGCTTGGTAGCACGTGTGTGTGTGGTGTGTGTGTGTGTGTGTGTGTGTGTGTGTGGTGTTGTGTGTGTTGTGTGTTGTGGTGTGGGTTAAATGATGTGGAAACAAATTCACCTTGAAGTGTCCTTCTCTCTCCCTTCAGCACCCCCTATTTTTGCCTTCGTCTTTGCTTTGAACGTACTGCAGCACTCAGTTCAAAGAAAGACGTGTGTGGTGTGTGTTTGTGGGGTGTGTGTGTGTGTGTGTGTGTGTGTGTTAGGAATGATAGCGGGTTTGAGACGGAAAGATAGAGAAAAAGGCGCTGCTGCACTCTAACTTTGTGTGTGTGAGTGTACTGTATGCACATCACATTGTGATTTGTAGTTGGTATATTTCTGCAGGTGCATGCATATGAATTGGAGCTTGTGTGTATATATTTGTACACACACTCGTGCACAGGAACTCAGGGGATCTTATTGGAGCATTTGACCTAAAGGTCACCTACTGGTAGCAATTGACAGCTTTAGATTAGCGCTCAATATCTGATATTCACAGTTGACTTTTGCACAGAATAATCAAACCGTGATTAATGTCTCCAGTGCTTCGTTTTTGTCTTTCGGTTTCAGACAAGACCTGTGGAAATGAGAGGACAAAGGGAAGGATGAAATAAAGGAAAGAAGGAAGGAAGGAAAAAGAAAATAAACAGTTTTAGGTCATCAAAAGAAGAAAGAATAAAAGATGGTGTGAAGGAAATGTGTGTGAGAAATGGTGTGTGTGTTTTAAAGATCGTGGGAAATAAAGAGAGAAAGACAGACTATAGAGACAAGAGACATTTGGGCTGCAAGAAAAGAAATATTCACATCCTCAGCAGGCCATATGGAGAGTGTGTGTCCCCCCTTCTCTCCTCCTGGGTCCCACAGAGGCTGGGTGGAAATGACGAGGCGGCAGGGCAGGAGACAGTAAAGGTCACATCGTCTTTCTTTTCCTCCCTGCCTTCCCCTTCTTTCCATCTCTGAAATAATTTCAACCTAAAACCTGCTTCTGATAGATGAAGAAATATTGCAGCTTGGCATCAGAATACAGAATGACTGCCAGCGAGAGACAACGAAAGTCCTAAATCTTTACTCTGTAGGTGCAGCCAAATGACTTTTTGTAGTATAATTACCACATAAAATTACAGCAGTTATTATATTTGTTTACTTGTAACCTTCTTTAAACTTCTGTCTGAAATCAAAATGTGGCTTGGGTTTAAAAGAAATGCTCTCAGACCTCTTACTTTACACTTTGTCTCTACAAATCAGTCCCAAAATAAGATAAGATGAATAATAGCAAACTTTAATATATAATAATAAAATAGTGATAAAAGTAAAATACGCATTTAAAATCCTCAAGTCTGTAATATAAGCATTTGAAATCATCAAATAAGTTTAAACCAAACACTTATTGTGCCTTCTATACCGCTAAAAAAGGATGTTTTTAATTTTGTTTCCATTTTACTTTCATTTTGACTGTTTCCATTTTTCTCTCACCTCTATCCCTTTCTAAATTATCCTCATCCCTCCACCCTTTCTTTTTTACTTTAAACCATCTTTTTCATCCTGATTTCTTCTTTCCTTTTGACCTCATCCCCTCTTATTTCCTGTCCTCCTCCTCCTCTCGTTCCTCCCCTCCTCTCTGACTCAAGAGGCTGTATTCTCCAAAAGGTCAGTCCTGGCTGACATTTTCCGCGGAACCTCATTGATTTCCACTCTGCGCGTTGTGATTGGCTAACCGAAGCTGCCTCCATTTCCCACCAATCCCCTTTAACCAGGAAGCTAGCCAGCCAGCTGACCCCCAGGGTCAACCAGCTCCAAATAGCTTTTTCTGGAGCGTTACATTCCTGTTTGCTCTATATTTCTCTCCTCTCTGCCTGCACACCTCCCTGCAGGCAGCAGGCTGAGGAAAGAGGGAGAGAAGAGGGATGGATGAAGGATAAGGATTAAGGCTTTAAATGGACGTTTACAAGGCAAATGTTCTCATACCCTGGTTCAATGTCTCCCATGGGTCCTTGATATGGCTGGAGAGGGCCACTGGAAAAACAATGAATTATTTAATTATGCTGTATTTCACCAGAAAATCTATATTTGGGTTTTATTCTCTGCTACTAAACTGTATATGTTTATACAAGACGGACAACGAAACTTCTCTAAAACAAATGTCAAAAGTCTCCCTTTAGGTTTTAGTTTTTTTTTACCTTTGGGCATTGTCAGCCTTTATTTTTGATTGGACAGCGGAAGACATGAAAGGGGAGAGAGAGGGGGGAATGACATGAGATGAGACTAAATTGAAATTACCTGAATATTACTCTAGTTATCCAAAGTGCGTGGCCCTTCGTTGCTCTGTATCACAAGTAAATGGAAAAATTTAAACCAAGCAAGTAGTGGAAATATAATAAGACATTTTAACGGATTTCCCTCCCTAATTTTCACTGTAAGTAAAAGGGACAGGAGATGAGAATGTCTTTTAGTTATGTGCATCTGAATATTCACTGCTTATGTACATCGTGACTGAATCATGCACTTGGTTCTGCATAACACATATTAGAGTATTATATATCTATCTCTGTCTGCCTCTTTATCAGTCAGTGTTTTCTTCCTCCTCCCCCTCCCGGGTCTGCTGTTTTCTCCTGCTGAAAACGCTGTCCTCGTGAGACAGCAGTGAAAATGCTGGTAGAAAATGTCCGAATGCAACGGCGTAAACAAACGGGCAGACAGCTCAGTCTTTCTCTGTGAAGTGATAATGTGTTCCCCACGCTGTTTTGGTTCTCATGCTAATGAAGTGGACCGCATCGGTAATCACTTTCAAACCCTCAGCCAGGGAAAAGGTAGAAACGGCAAAACAAAGGCTCAAACAAAAGGAGTGTGTGTGTGTGTGTGTGTGTGTGTATGTGTGTGTGTGTGTGTGTGTGTGTGTGTGTGTGTGTGTGTGTGTGTGTGTGTGTCTGTCTGTTGTGAGTGCGTGCAGAAGTGGAAGTGGATGTGTGTTTGAAGTGGGCTTGTGTGTTCCAGTTTGTGCCTTTTTTCTGTATTTGCACAAACCCACTAGTACTCTGCCAACCACCATGACTGGCTGTAGAGGGAGGTCATAGGTCACTGGCTCTAGCTGATGAGATGTTCATGTTAAATGTTCAAATAGAGAAGAACATCATTCTTATTCATCAGCAATTGTAGCAGTGATTAAATGTGATAATATATGGGGTTAAAACCGTCCAAGCTATCCATTCTTGCCTGCCTGTCATGTTTCCCAGAATGCATTTTCCACTGCTGGTGGAGGGTGCCCCCTTAATCTTTAGAAAACCCCTTTGGTTTTACATGAGCTGATAGATAGTGGAGACATTTAGCATGTGTCGATCAGTGCGCTTTCAAAAACCTAAATGAAATTGTCTTATGTGCTGTAGGTCATCCCCTTGCAGTGAGTGGCGGACAGCTGTTGTAGACACAGCCTCACTTTAACTTGTTTACTGTGAAGAACAAAACTTCAAAAAAGTCCAGTCAGAGCAACAGAGTCGCTTAGCATCTGCCATTATGGACCGAAAACTCACTTAAACGTACCTCAAAAAAACTATTCTGTCAGTGTGTCTTATGTTTGTATATCTCTCAGCACTGCTGTCTTGCTCAATCCTTCAATGATTACAGCAATATTATAAAAGCGCTTTTACCCCTTTACGTCTAGTCTTCTAAAATGTACGATGTTTCTGCTCTTGTCTGAAAGCGCAGCTTCTGAAGGCCTATCATTTAAAGGTAAAATATAAAATGAAATCATTGAAACAGTTCAGCACAATCACTCTTACAATAAATTGACAGATCCAATTGCTAAAACAGTTTTTTTGCCAAAAAGCCTATCTCGGCAGATGAAAGAACAAACTTTCATTTCCTGCTTAGTCTCTCTATATATTAATGGTTCCTCTCCTCCTCCTCTTCCTCTTTCATCTCCGCTCAGCTTTTTCTTTTTTTAAACCTGGTCTTGCTTTCCTCCAGGCTGACGGCGTTGAGACAGTACAGCTGAAATGCTGCCCATGAGAACTATTTGTTTACTGGAGACCTCGGAAATTAGTATGTTCCAGAAGGCAAGGTGCTCTAAGAAAACACATAGATGCCAAATATTTAGTTTTCATGTTTTACGTCTATTCCTCTGTTCCAATGCACTTTTTTTCTGTCATGTTGATAAATGGTCGTGTGCATGCAACTTATGCTTGTGTACTTGTGTTTATTTGCCTGTGTGTGTGTGTGTGTGTCAGCTCTTTTGGTGGAAGACATTAGGCTGCACTAACAAGCTATTGATTGAACTGGGCGGGAGGCTGCTGCTGATCTCATGGAAACGCTGAAACAGGGAACAAGGTACACAGAGACGTGAAGCCATACATACAAAATACATTAATAACAAGATAAAACCAAAACAGTAACCTGCAAATGTCTTTTTTGACATCTTTCTTGTATTGATGTGTCTGCACTGCACTGCTCAGAGATCTCTTGGGAAATCAAACTGTTTTTTGTTGATAATGTTGAGTTTTTGCTTTTCTTCGCCATGTTGGCTGTCACTTATCTTAAGTACTATGTCCCAACTTCTAAAACACCGCTTCCTTGTTGCGGCGGACTTTCTCTAGCAACAGTTACCAAACTTTTCGGCGGGAAGCACCACCACAGCCCTGTCCATGAACTCACGTACCCCTTCAATGATTTCCAATGCATGTTTCAAATGTATAACCCTATTAAGGTTGGTTTGGTCAGCAGTTGTACTATAGTTTGGCCTTGCCAGACGTTCGTTCACACACTTTGGAGGAGGGTCTGGTTTGTCCACACAGCATTCTAGGATGGGAGAAAAATGTGCTGTGGTTTTGGCATTGGTATTTCTTTAAATAAATCACAATCGTCAGAAGCTCCGGACAGAGTCACGGTGCTGCTGCAAAATAGCCTCGCAAAGAAACTAGTTTTGATGGAACGTGTACGTTTGAAAATAGTTTTAGTTGTGCAAGAGAAAACTCAGATTGGACAGAAAGTCTAGCTACCTGTCTGGATTTACCGTGCAGAGATCTAAGGAGCAGTTAACCATAGTCCTCATAAAACCACTGGAGTTTAGAATTACAAAATATACAAAGTCTGTCCCTCCCTTTCTCTCTTCCTCCCTAAAGACTCTATTTGTCCATCGTTTATTTTTAAAGAAACATGACAATGTATAAAAGACTCCATTACCTTTTTGTAAAAATAGGCGAACGATTGCGTCATAACCACGCAACTTACCGTTGCATAGTCAACAAATTACCGTATTGCTAGGAGAAGCTCGCAGACAGTTTCGACTTACATCAGCTGTTTAGGTTTAATTACTAATGTTAACTAGCATGTTAGTTAGCAGTAATTAGCCTGTGTCTATGTTATCTCCTAACACTCTCTGTCTCTGCTGGGAATGATTGAGATTTCTCTTGGCACAGCTACCAGAAGACTTTCAGACACATTGCCCACGTCAAGCTCAGTTGGAATAACGCCTAGCCATCACCGGAAAAGTGCTTCTCTTTTCTTTCACTGGTCTCCGTCCAGAACAACGGGATCTGTTGGTCCACTTCTTTAACTGTCTATGGTCTGTATCCGCAACAGTAGTCGTGAAAAATTCATCTTTGGCAGCATTGCCAAATACTTATTGGCGTCTTTTTTCTTTTTTCTTTTATTGGAGCCGCTTGGGTAACGTTGTTTCATTCTTCTTGCGTTCTTGGTTGGGGGCCCCCCTACCCTACTATCACAGCTGATAGGGGGCCCCAAGCAGCTGCCTACCTATGCCTCTATGTTAAGACTGCCACTGTAGCTCAGGTTGGGAATCACTGCTCTACAGTACCTATCTGTCAGCTTATCTGGGCTTCTACAACAGCAAAAGTAAAACCTTTGATCAGTTATTAGTTATAAAGGAGAACCACAGTGGACATTTATTGGTAATAAAAATGCCACATTGGGAAGCTCCTGTCCAAAATATCCCCTGCATGTTTACCTTCGGGTGCAAATAGAGAACCTGTTACCAAGAAAATCAGCTGCAATTTGTGAAATATTGATCAAGGTTTTTATTAACGTTTCCCTCTCAAAAAACATTTCAATTTGGAGTGCCTACAGAGACAAATACACAGTCATGACTCTCACTTTCTCTCTGCATACACACATACAGACACACACACACACCTGCTTTGCAGCTGGCGTGATGTTGGCGTCCCAGAGGTAATTAGGCTAAGGCTGTTGCTGGCTGTGCTACAACAGCTCAAATAACTGGACTGACTACTACACCTGTCTGGAGGGAAAAACTGTGTGTATGTGTGTGTGTGTGTGTGTGTGTGTGT
>NC_045752.1:12725233-12727583 GCF_008692095.1 Etheostoma spectabile | reverse complement strand
GTGTGTGTGTGTGTGTGTGTGTGTGTACGTACAGTATGTGCACTTCTGTGTACCTGTCATCACCTGCCAGCACACAGTTGTTTTGACATCACTCTGATCTCAGTAATAAGCCTAACAACAGCAGCATATATGATCATCTTCTCTCTGACTCTCTCTCTCTGTCATGCACACGCACGCACACTGGTGTAGATAAAAGGTTAGACGTCTGGATTATGGAGGAGCTAACATGACAAGGCTGTTATCTGCTATGCTCTTTATGAATATCACTAGATGGTCTTTAGGATAGATGGAGCAGGCTTTGATGATCGTTGTGTTACTGGAATGACATTTTGGCAGTTGTGTACACGGAAAAACACACCGCAACATAATGCACTAAGCTCAAACACACACACACATACACACGCACAATCGCAATTGGGATTTTTGTGCAAGCTGTCGTCTTCTCTCTCACACAGTTGCAACCCTTATTTGGGAGTACTTGCTGCTACATCTCTCCCTCACTTCCTCTTTCTTTCTATCACACAAGCACTCACACATACACGCACAGTACCCAGCTCAATGTTAGGTTTTATGAGCCGTGTGAAGCCAACAAAGGTTAGTTAGTTCGACCTCTGCCTGATGTATTAAACCTCTTTTCCAATCTATTGGAAAGGTAAAAATACACAAACACACACCAACTGGAGGCTAAAATTAGCGCTGTAATTGGGATGATTTTTGGTGAGAGAGTAATAAAGAGAGAAGCAGTAAGAAAGAGAGAGAACGGGAGAAAGATACTGCCTTTTTCCCCTCACTCGCTGCATTTCATTTTAAATTGAGCTTTCTTCTCTCTGTTTATTTCTGATGGCTTTATGCCACTAGACTCATGCTAATAGGATTTTTGCTCATGAATTAACTTCGCTCTTTCCTCCTGTAGGGCCGTGTCTGCTCTTTGACCACTCACTGTTCAATCATAGTTTTTTTCAGTTTGTCTTATTATTAAACGCAGTGTGTCCCAGAGTTACACAGTTGAAATGCCGTTCTTTTAAAAGCTTCTCTGCTCTGCCAGGAATACAATTCTGCAACGGATATCCTGAATCATTGTATTTCATTCATTTATTAATCTATCTCTATACCACTATTATATTCCTGTTTCAAAAACTATCAAATTCAAAGACATCCACTGTGTTTGTAGTATTGCAAAGACTAGCACAAGCAGTGCTATGACATGTTGCTGTTTTCCTGACCTTGAGTTGTGCTTTGCTTCTTGGTTTGCTATTTTCATACCAAGTGCAGTGTGTATAGCAGAAACAGGGGAGAGGTGCTGATTGGAGGTTCATGCAAATGAGGCCATGCAGGGTGTAGTGCTGGTAGTGGAAGAATTAGAATTAGAAGTATAACGTCTGACGTTGAATTGAAAATAGACGGCCAAGGACCAGGTCTGTTAAAGTGCAATCTCACTCAGTTGATAATAACCAATGACTGAAACATTACAGCAGCTATATTGTTACATATACAGTATATAACATCTTAACAAAACAAGTTGGTATCACACTGACACACTAAAACATTCAAGTATTATTAATAAGATATCAGTAAGACTTTTAAAAAATCTGGGAAATCTCTTTCTTTGATTTGTTTTGCAATTAATTCCAGCAGTATGTTGTATAGTAGTGGAAAAACAGTCCTCCCCAAGTTTAGAGTGGGAATGATGTAAATAAATAAATAACTTTTTTTAAACTTTTTAAAATGTTTTTGTCCACAATTACTTTTAGATTACATACATATGAAAGACATCCCTATCTGCTGATATATATTTCTAACTGGGACCGGAAAGCAGCAGAACAGATATTGAATAGATAAATAATCAAATTAAAGAAAGGAGCACGCTAACACGCTTTACACACAATGATCCACTGTTTTAACATTGTCAACACCACCCTTCTACAAAATTACCACACACACTTCTATTTGTACATGGCTTTTGGATACACGCCTACTATCCTTGTACACAAGATCAGGCATTGCTTTAAAATAGAGCCAATCAATTTTAGTCTTTAAAAAAAACCCATTATGAATAACTTTCGGTTGTAGATTGGGGGTAACTTCTCAGTTCACTAACATCCCAGAATTTCTAGAAAAGCATACCAAGGTCAACTCCTCATTGGTAGTTGCGGGCCAGATTTAGACATTTTTCTCATCAGTCACAGTTTAATTCCGTGTGCATCTGTGGTATTCTGTGTGGATCAGGGTGAGTGTATGTATGTGATAAAGCATGTGTGCTTGAATCACAATATTTGTGTACAAGGATATCTATGTACTGCACATAAAGTAGGCCAGGTCTGTGTGTGTGTGTGTGTGTGTGTGTGTGTGT
>NC_045752.1:12722947-12725223 GCF_008692095.1 Etheostoma spectabile | reverse complement strand
GTGTGTGTGTGTGTGTGTGTGTGTGTGTGTCTGTGTGTGTAAAAAAATAATAAATACACCAAAGCTGACTTTCCTCCTTCAAAATGGTAGATCAAGGATCTTTCTCAACTCATTTTGGAGGTACAGAGAGAATGATAGAGAGAGAGATCAGCCACAGTAAGGAAACAGTAAAGTGGATAAAAATGAGAGGAAAAGTGCCAGGCTGTTTGCTCCCACCTGCCTTGACTTGAAAAAGAGAAAGAGGAAGAAGACAAAGAATCACAGACGCCTGGGAAGACTTGAAAAGGGGGAGCATGAAGGAGAGAAAAAAAGAGGATGAGGAGAGGAAGAGAGCCGATATGTGTGCAGCCCCAAAAGGCACGTCAGTGTTTGAAGCCGAAGCACTGGAACAAGCAGTTGCATCGACTTCATAGAGATCAGTCCGCGGGTAAACGACTGGAGTGGAAGGAGACGTTTGATACTGGGAGCGCTGGAGGGGAAGGATTGCTCATTAGACGCATCCGCCAGCACACCAAACCGTAGCCGTATATCTAAGGGACGAGGATATGTAAACAAGACTGATTTTTATTTTATTTTATTTTTTATCCATTAGAATGATTTTTTCTTCAGCTGACATCTTTTACTGTGTTTGGAAATTAGTAAATATTTTATAAACCTTGCTTAAGAACATTTCGGAAATATTATGAGTACAGTGGTCAAAGATGGAAAAGTTATTTACATACATGCAACAGTATATTAATTAATGTATTTAAACATAGATTTATAGCTAAATTAGGATCTTTTTTAAATTTTACAGCTGTGTCATTATTTATATGCTTTTGTTTATTTAATGTATTTCAGTTATCATTTTTAGTCTGTATCTCTAATGATTCCAACATGGCTAGGCCTTCTTTAACCATAATATTTTGCCGTGTTTAGCAGTGAGAAACTAGTGAAGGATAACATCCTTGTCAAAATGCTCTAGTGACTATCAGCTGTTTGGTTATGCTGTCTGTATGGAAGAGGGGTTGAAGTGTTCCTACTTAAGGTCGTAGCAGACACGTGAAAAGGAGGAGCTGTATCAGAAGAGATGCATGGCTTTAATATGTACAGTGCTTAGGCCATCAATTCAGTTCAGTTCAGTTTTATTTATAGTATCAATTCAAAACAAGAGTTATCTCGAGAAACTTTACAGATAGAGTAGGTCTAGACCACACTCTATAATTTACAAGGACCCAACAGTTCTAGTAGTTCCCTCCAGAGCAAGCAACAGTGCGACAGTGGCGAGGAAAAACTCCCTTTTAGGAAGAAACCTCGGACAGACCCAGGCTCTTTGTAGGCGGTGTCTGACGGCTGGTTGGGGTTGAAATGAATAGTGGCAATAACAGTCACAGTAAAAGATAATAACAGTGACTAAAAATAGTACTTTGTAGTTCATGGCATAGCAAGGCACTGCACGGCATTACAAGGCACAGCAGAGTGTAGCAGGGCGCCGCAGAGCGCACCAGGATATTACCAGCAACAAGGACAGCAAGGGCAATTGTTCCAAAACTGAATAGGAGAGTTCTACTTTAGGAGATCTACTTTAGGATTTTTGCTAAACCTAAATCTTGGGCAGTGTGTAATATATAGACAGACAGACGCTCGCATAGACAGACGTGCAGCAGTCTATTTGAATTACGCTGTGCTTCCTAATGATGTCTGACCCCTCCTTCGCAATAGGAGCCATATGTCTGACTTCCAACATGAAATCTCTCTCTCTCATTGTCTCGTCCCTTCGCTTGTTTGTTCTGCCTCTTTTTGTCCCTCTGATTAAAGAAACAAAGAATGAAAGAAAATGCCTCAGTGATGTTGCAGCTGTCTTGACTGTGAGATTTATTCTGCAAGGCCCTGTGTATGTGTGTCTATTTGCATTCCGGGGTGTGTGTGCGTGTGCGTGCGTGCACGGTTGTTCACATGCAGATGTAAGCTTTACCTCATTTACATTTAGCTCTAACAGGAATTTGTGTATGTCCAAAAATGACTGTATGTGGGACACTTGAACACGGAATTTGTGTGTGTGTGCGTGTGTGCGTGTGTGCGTCAGGCGATGTGACACAAGTTGACTATTTTATTCAACTTGTGGTTTAGCTTTTTAAACAGGCAGCTCCTCAGTCGGCCGTGCCTGGGCTACATAATGACGGACCCCAGTCCATTGGGTTTCCTGCTTTGTTCACACAGTAACTAACACACTGCAAGTACATACTGTACACAACCTCGCTTAATCATACTCTCTCTCTCTCTCTCTCTCTCTCTCT
>NC_045752.1:12720534-12722937 GCF_008692095.1 Etheostoma spectabile | reverse complement strand
CTCTCTCTCTCTGTCTCTCTCTCGCTCTCTGTCTCTTTGTTATTTTTTTCTTCCTGTCTCTTCTCTGTCTTTGAATCTCCTTCGATCATTTTCTCTCTCTCTTATCCCAGTTTGATGCTCTAAATTGTATAACTGGAACTTCTTTCTCTCTAGCAGGCTCATTATCATCATAATCTGATATATTTGAAACCAAACCGCAGCGTTCAGAGAGGCCAGATCAATAGTGTTCATGTTAGTTGTGTGTTTGAGGGGGGGAGCAAAACTGCTCCAGTGACGCTTTATCTGCTCAACACAGTATTGATTAGTGGTATAAACTTCCAGAAACAGATAACAACAGTTATGACAATCAAAGAAACCGTGTCTCTGTCTTTTCCTGACTTTATTTTCCTGCTTTATTATCCTTACCCTGTTGCACTTTGTACCTGTACTGGTCTTTCCATCTCTTTTTTTTCTCACTTTCATCTTTACGTTTATGTACACATCGCTTTCTCACCTCATTCCCTTCTCTTCTTCATTCTGGAGAGAGAATTCATCTTTCTGCACGCAACTTTTCTTTATTCTCTTTCCACCGCTTTTCTCTCCATCCACCGCTCATTATCTCTCTCCGTCTTTCTCTGTCACACTCTTCGTCTCTTGCTCACTCTCCAGAAGATGAGAACAAGGCCGGATAGAGGAAAATGAGAGTAAGTGAAGAAAGGGAATTCAGCCATAATAACTTTGTCCTTGCACTTTAAAAAAGGGCTGAATATTTAAATTACAAACCATTGATGGAGGGAAGCAGTCAGCAGGGTGGAATGAGGAATGAATGACAATATTGGAGAGAAAAAGAGAGAAGGAGAATGGAAAGTGAGAGAATTATTAAAATGTCTTTAGGGGGATGACAGCGGCAAATCATTTTCCAACACAAGAGGAAGAAGACCAGCTGGAAAAAAAAGTATTAGGCGAACAGATTTTTTAAAAGGGAAGACGCAGAACTGATGGCATAGTTTTTGCCTTCCAAAAACTAACGCATGGACGATGTTTTGTGTTGAAAAAGCTCAAAAAGAGAGCAACTGCACTTTCATCTCTTTCTTTTTTTAGTGTTTCTGTGATCTCAACTCTGGAGGATTTCATTTCAGCGCTTTTGAAATTATGTCCCCGTTCCCCTCTCTGCTTTGCTTTCCTACCTTCCCGTTGGTCTTTTGTGTGTGTGTGTGTGTGTGTGTGTGTGTGTGTGTGTGTGTGTGTGTGTGTGTGTGTGTGTGTGTGTGTGCGCGTGTGTGCATGCGCGTGCATGCGTGTGTGTTCGTACGTACGTGTGTGTGTTACACGCTTGGCTAACAGTGGCAGCAACACAGATGTGCTGATAGAAATCCAGAGGCTAGCAGCAAAGCTCTGAGTGACACACACAAACACAGTGTGACAACGGGGACACATTCACCCTGGGAGACTGAAGAAGGACACATTACAGCGTCCCTTTGAGATACAGCAAAGGGACATGTACTCACATACTACATACACGCGCGCGCACACACACACAAACACACAGAGACGAAATACAAACAGAAATACAATTTAGAAAAAAATTCAAAATGTTTCTCTGTCTGTGTGTGTGTGTGTGTGTGTGTGTGTGTGTGTTGTGTGTGGTGTGTGTGTGTGTGTGTGTGTGTGTTGTGTGTGTGTGTGTGTGTGTGTGTGTGTGGTGTGTGTGTGGTGTGTGTGTGTGTGTGTTAGCGAAGAAGAGGCAGAATTGACACTTGCATCGACTGTTGCATCCAACTGCTTGCTTTCAACCTCATTAACCTCATGCTGTTGTTTTTTGCTGCTATTTTGATAAAAATCATCCCTCCTTCCTCATCCATTTTAAATCCCCCTACTCTTATTCTAATTCACTTAAAGGAATAGATTGTTTATCATCTGATCTGAAGCTACAAAACCTCCCCCTTCCTTCCATTCTTAACCTTTCACTCAATCCCTCCCTCCCTTTCTTGCCCGCACTCCATTTTCCTTTTTAATTTATTGCGCAAGCTCCTCGCCGCTGTTCTGGGTAATTAAAATCAGAGCAGGGAGATTAAAAAGGAAGGAAGAGGAAGGAAGGGAGGGAAGGCAAGAAGAGAGAAAAGGGGAGTTTGAGAGGCAGTGTGACACGGATGAGAGAGAGAGAGAATTTGTGTATACATACAGTGGCTTGAATAAGTTTACACACCCATGCTTAAGTTGATTAAAAAGACAAATAAAAAAACAATTTTTGGAAACTGATCTTAATGCCTTAATACAAAAAATGTAGGAAAATCCAACCTTTTAAGGATACCTATTTTCTTTGTGAGTGAATAATGTATTGTAAATAAATAAATGTTCTTCAATACAGGGGGCATAGGTATACACACCCCTATGTTTAATTCCCATAGAGGCAGGCAGATTTTT
>NC_045752.1:12720423-12720524 GCF_008692095.1 Etheostoma spectabile | reverse complement strand
GGCCAGTTATTTCATGGATCCAGGATACCAAGCATCCTGACAAAGTTCCCTTGGCCTTTGGAATATTTGGGGAACTTTCCATAAGATCATCTCTCAATGCA
>NC_045752.1:12717666-12719904 GCF_008692095.1 Etheostoma spectabile | reverse complement strand
ACACACACACACACACACACACACACACACACACACACACAGTGTGTCACCAGTGTTGTGTGTGTATGTGTGATTATATGCCAAATGCCTGTTGTAATGCAGCCATGTAAAATTAATGAATTGCATGTTTTTATTATACGCAAATGCTATAGAACGTACGAGTAATTATTGCATTATAATTATGGTCTTTCTGTCTTCCCCTATGTCCTTGCTGCTGTTGGTTGTGCTGCGCCTTCATCGCGTAGGTGAGTGATTTTTCATTGCGGTTCTTTTACATCACTTTAGTTTGTTAAATGCATTGAGATAACAAAGGGTCAGTTTAACATACTTTATCATTTTTCACATATATTTCAGAAATGATTAAGAACAGAGAAGAAGTATGAAAAACAGAGGAATAGCCCTTTCTAATTACATTGAGGCATAGAACCTAGATTGACGAGAGTGGGCACTGGAGTTCAGCTGATAATGGAATTTGACGGCTCTTTATTTGGGGGTGAATTAGTGGAGAACATTGGCCTAATCCTGTTCTGTACACATTATCTAGAACCTCAACATTAATTAAGTTAAACTGCTCCTCATTTTAGCGGCACAAAAAGCAAAAGAATATAAATCACATCAAGTCAGGGCGCCAAGTCAGGGCGCCATGATACCACCGCCATGAAAGGCGGCGGTAATGGCGCAGTGGATATGACACATGCCTTTTGTGTCGGAGACCAGGGTTCAAATCCCACTGCGGTACATCAGCCAATGTGTCCCTGAGCAAGACACTTAACCCTATAGTTGCTCCAGTGGCATGCAACCTCTGAGATATATATATATATATATATATATATATATAGCTAAAAAGCTTCAGCTAAATGGCATGTAATATACTTCAAATATACACCCAGGAATCATGACTACAAGATAAAATCAACTTAAACTGCTGGTGTAGGAATAATAAATGTTCTATTTGTGTGAGGAAAAAAGGATTAGGCTAAAAGCAAGGTAAGAAAAAAAACACAAGGGAATAAAGAGAGAGTGATCCAGACGAGAGCTGGCTGTGTGAGGGCTTCTCTGATCGCCACTGAAGAATATGCCTTTTCATATGTTATTTTTCCTCGCTCTGCTTGTCCCTCTAAGGGCCCCGTAGCAGGCCTTATCTGAAGGCCGTGCATGGCTACTCATCTCTGACACACCGAATATGCACCACACGCTGGGACACTCACACACTAACGCTCACGCACACAGTTTCTTAAGTAACTTACATATTATTCACACTAAATGCCTAAACGCTTCCGTGTCTGTGCTCTTCAGAGGCGTACGCTTCAATGGCACTGCGATTTGACATTGAGAATACATTGTGAGAATGTAAGAGTAGCTGTAAGGGACATTTGTGGGAGCTGCATTAGAGATAGGGGGCTGTCATGTGCCATCATGGATTACAACGTGTTGGATTTTGGCCACTTGTGGATGATTTAGATGGGAATGTGTCACTGGCTTGCTATGTCTGGATTTGATCAATCTTGATGACATGCAGGGATGCAGAGGGGCGGGGGAAAGGGGGATCAATTGACATTGTCATGTCAGTATTCTTTAGATCACATTGTGAAATGCCTAATATATGCCTCTTCACCTGTATACATCAACTGTATGTCCAAAAGCAAATACTGACGTCATAAGTCAGCATCCACCAAGCCCACCTCCTCAATACACTTTTGACTGGAACCATCTTTATGATTGTCTGTCAACTGTTATGTCAACTGTTAAATCATATTTTCTCCTCACACAATGAACTAAGTGCTGCATTATTACTATAAGTAATGTGGCCCTATCTTGCAGAGGGGCTATATGTCAAAATATAGTTTCATGACCTTACAAATGTTAGTTTATAATGAGCACTTCTGAGAAATGCTTGGATTAACAGTACATACATTTGTCTATCTCCAAAAGTAAAAAAAAATAAAAATAAAACTCTTATTGAGTCTTGCATTCATTATTCATTCATTAACTTGAACTCTATGAAAGACACATTCTGTTTTTAAATCTGTCAATTAAAAATCAAATGAAAGCAAGTAACGGTACTGGTAAAACAGTGAAAATATTTGCACATGGAATAGTTTATTTTGTCCCTGTTGCTTACTTAGTATTCATTTGAAGATGACTTCCACAAAGGAAGCTCTACTCGTGTTTAAAGTCAGCAGTGTGAGAAGCTGTATTTTTGTATCTCTAGAAATCAGAATCAGAATCAGAATCAGC
>NC_045752.1:12717193-12717656 GCF_008692095.1 Etheostoma spectabile | reverse complement strand
AGGTATGACATACAAGTATACATACAAGGAATTTGACTTAGGTTCGAGCAAGCCTCCGGGCGGCAGCTATGGAACAGCGTCACCACACGCTTATCTCGAAAAGAAACAATGCAGACAGCAACATGGTTTGAGCAAATTTGAGGATTTGCGCAACCTTTTTTTGTTCTTTTTTGTTTTTACTGTAGCTGCTGCTAGATAGTTATTTCTAATCATCATATGAATTGTGTCTTTGAGTCCAAAAGTCTGTGTGTACATGAAGTACATGTGTGTGTATGCATTAGGGTTTAATATTTTTCCCAAAAATTAGATGAATCAGATCCCGGAAAAGACGACCCATTTCCCGGGAATCCCAGGAAATAGCTGTTTTTATTTATTTATTTATTTATTTAGCCCAAGTAATGTATTGATATCATGTTCCCAAATCCCAAACTGACATTTTTATATTATTTGTATTATTATTTGG
>NC_045752.1:12716749-12717183 GCF_008692095.1 Etheostoma spectabile | reverse complement strand
ACAGTTTATGTCCATCATCAACACAGTTTACAATGATCAATTCTGCTGCGTGATCCAGTGAGCTGCGTCCGTGACATCTGCTGCAGCGCTAATTATGAAATTCCAGGTGGAGTGTCTGTGACTTGTCTTCTGAAAATCTAGGCAACCTGTATAAAACTTTATAAATAAATACTTTTAAAGTATAAAAATGTTTATAGAATTCCAGTATACGAACTAATGAAATGTGCTAAAGTAAACCATTGAATGATTTCTAAACCATTCTATTGAAGGAAATCCATTCTGTAGCTGTTGGATTTGTATGCGGCTGCAAATGGGAATAATCAAAATATTTCTTTATTAGGGCAGGGCCGGCATATTTCTCTTTTAAACACATAAAAGTTCCACTAAATGAATGAAAACGACCCACAGAAATGTACAACTGTGCACTGCAAAAA
>NC_045752.1:12712106-12716739 GCF_008692095.1 Etheostoma spectabile | reverse complement strand
GCCATAGGCCGATGTAAAACTGAATTGAAAATAAATAAATGCCCAAACACTCTGCCGCAATATCAGTATTGCATTAAACTTGTCACAACTTAGACTACATATTTCTTTCTTCCGTTTACAATGCATATTCACCCTGCCCTTTCTTTTTCTTCTGGAAGTGTGCTTTCAAAAAGCAGAGAGCATTGATAGACTCTGCGCTCAGGCGGTTTCAGATTTTTGTGAGAAATTGGCCACAAATAGAAAACGCTCACTCCTCTCCACGGATGTTGACTGCTGCTGCGTAATGAATTTAGTGAGCCTTTATTACCGTAGCTGCATTACCGCACCGCTGCCCGCATCAACGTTATCGTATAGCAACAATAGACGGGCACTCCTTGTGTTTTCTCTTTCATTTTATTTCCCATTTCCCGTCATAACCTTTCCCGGGAATTGGGAAATAGTCTTGATCAGATTTCCCGGGAATCCCGCTTCCCAGAATTAAACCCTAGAATGCATGTGTATGCTTTTTTACACTGCATTGCTTACCTTGCCTTTTAAGCCCTACTGTAGAGAGATCTTGCTCTAAACCCCACGCCCCCCCCTCCCCCACGCCCCCCCCCCCCCCCCCCCCCCCCCCCCCTCTCTCTCTCTCTCTCTCTCTCTCTCTCTCTCTCCTCTCACCACCCCCCCCCCAAAAAAAATAATGTGAATTCAGGACCATGGCTGTGTGTTTATGCACAGTATGTGTTTATGTGTCAGTTTGGTAGGTATTAGTGTTTCAAACCAAGGGCTAGCCATACTGGATATTGCCCTGCGGTGAAAAGGGGGATTTGATAAGTCTTAATAGCTGAATTTCCCCAATGCTTCCGTGTCTTTTTTTTACCCTGTGAACTGTGAAAAGAGCAAATAGCTAACCTTAGCTTTGCTGCAGTGGGAGTCACCAAACAAGACTACAACCACTGCTATTTTAGACTCTAAAAGACACACACACACACACACACACACACACACACACAAAAACACACAAACATACACACACACACACACACAGAGAAACATATTTTTGCTTTACAGTCAGCATGTTCTTGTGGTGGTGTGAAAAATGTGTGATTTGGTGCTTATCTGCAGAGTCCTCGTCCTCTCTCACACAAACACCTCGACACCTTTACTGGATTTACTGCGCTGTATTGGATATGTGCTTTGTCCGACATCCTGGCAATAATACACACGCTTTGGGAATATCTCTTTCCCATTTCTGGAATTGGTTCTATCGCTCTTTTTCACCAGAGCTGATGCATTATTTTGCCCTTCTCACATTCTGCCTCTTCTCTTCTCCCTCTCCAGCTCCTCTCCCTCCTTGGTTGATCTCCCCCAGGCTAACGGAGAATTTAGGTGCCCTTTCCCTGTGTCTGGGGTCCTGGTTTAGGACAGAGAATCAGTCACAGTTACACATATTAGATTAGAAAAGAGCGGAAACCAAATTGCCCTCTCCTCCTCTTCTCCTCTCCTTCTCAACCTCCTCTACTCACGTTCCTATTTTCCACTCCCCTACATCCTCCTATCCCCAAAGGAGGTAGAGTGTCATTGTCCTCTGGTTTTCTTGTCTTTTTTTTCTGTCTCTATATTCCTCCACCCGCCTGTGTCCTTTGTCTTATCGCCATGTGTTGGGTTTCCAGGGACCGACACGTTATTGAAAGGAGAAATTGCTGTCGGTTCGGGCATTTTGAGGTCAACAAGTCAACAGTGTCTTTGTTTTCTTGACTTATCTGTCCTTTGCTAGTTACACATTTTAAAATACTCTTGAAGGGCGCCTGTGTAGCTTACCTGGTGGAGCAGGCGCATATACGTATATAGAGGTTTACTTCTCGAAGAGGCGACCCTTTGCAGCATGTCATTTCCCCCCTCTCACTCTCTCTCTCCCCTTTCAAGTCTAAACTGTCTTTAGAAGTAAAGGCCTCAAAAATCCCCCCAAAAAATGTAATCTTTAAAATACTTTTGAAATTGTATAAGTAATAGCAAAAATTGGGTGATGTTTTAAATTCATCTTATCTTAAAACAAACTTTTTTTGGTCTGTTTCATTAACAGTTAATTTCCTGGTTGGCTTTACCTCATACTGCCAATTTAACAGAATGTTAATTAGCAAACTCCAATTAAAAAGTGGATGACTTTGCCAGCTTTGCCTTTTTTATTTCGTTTTTTTTTTTTAGTTGGCCTAAAATTCAGCTGCAGGTTTAATATTGAAATGTCTTAAATCAGTGTGAGTTTATTGTGTTAAAGAGAGGATCCCCGTCTTTAGGAGAACCTCCGTCACTTCATCCTCCATTCTGCCATTTTTCTTCCTTCTGCTAATCACCCTATCTCAACAGGGAAATGGGAAGCTTGACTTTGACTTTTACCTTTGGATGTCTTCACCTTACACAAGGGCAGTGAGCCAGGATATTAACTTTTAAGTGTACTTCTTTTCTTTGATGTATTGCCTACACATACATATGATCTTGCTCACTTTTGTGTTGTGAAATTGTCATATTCAGAGCACTTCCTTTCCAATTTTTATTTTGATTATAGCATATTTTAATCTAATAAACTATAAATATCAGAAGAGAGAATGAGTGGCAAGATAGGGATTACAGCAAGTCCTCCAGATGACTCCCAGGGCTCTTCTTCTTCTTACAAAGACACATAATCCCATCATTAACCTATTATTGCAGAGAAGAACCCCCCCCTCTACATTGCACACCCAATCACAGTCCTTCATTGAAGCAGCATGGTCAAACGTATGTGAGTCATGTTATCGAACTGAACACTGTGTAACATTAATTGTTGCAGTCACAGTCTACATATTTGTCCGTCTCAGAGGCCTAGGGCCATTCACCCTGTTTAAATTGAAATCATGAAGTCACATAAAGACAGTGAGTTTCAGAACCACTCATGCAAACAGATTCCTTCTTAAGTGGCACATATTTAGGATAGATTCAACAATTTTCTCATATTCAGAATTTTCAACATGTAGCCTAAAGACCAGTTCAGACCAAAGATTTGCTATAAGACGAGTTGAAACTTGCAACTACTAGCAAAGTGCCCGTCTGCAGCATCAGTGTACACTGATGCGTCTAGATGAGACAGTGTATCATCTCCATAGCAACAGCTTTCTGTACTAACAATCTTTCTAACAACTTTGGGCTTCTCAGGATTTTTTTATATCGCTGAATGTAATTTTGGATTTGGAATTAGTTTCCCAGTCCTGAACAGCATAAGTGACCCTCGATTAAGGAACCACAATGGTGAAATTGAGCTTTAATATATGGGGAAACCAGTTTTTTGGAGCCTCTGTTATCTAGTCAGTGGTTAGAATAAAGAGGTTTAAATGTAATTTGTCAATATGCTCATCTTAAATCCCCTGATCAAATTCTATAATAGTTCTAACCCAAGACCTTTTTAGGAAAACAACAAATATGAAAATGTTCTTGCATGAGGTCCATTTGCAATTTTAATATTGCATACTTTACTACTTTTCAGTCAGTTTAAGAGCTGTGGTAACTTATTTGGTTATATGGTACTTTGGCTGCATCTTTTAATTGTGAAAAGGGACAAAGTCTGAATGCCACAGTCCAGGGGGGAAACATGCAGCTCTCACTTTTTTCCAACATTAGATGTCTTTTTTTCCAGAGTGGGTACGCCAGGCCTATCTGTGTCTTGCTAAGTTTCCGATTTTTCCGCCGTTGTCAAGGTATGTGATACAATATGATCTTCAGTTAGATTGCAGAATGCATCGAAACAGACTTTTGCTGTGGTTTTCCTCCCAGGTAATGGGATTTTCCCTTTTTGTGTAGTTCTAATTTGTTAGGCCAAGGGCAGTGTTGTATGGTCTGAGGGCTGTCCTGAGGCAATTTGGACTTTGGCCTGAGGATTCTCCTGTTTGCTGTACTTCATTGCTCTCGCTGCTTCAAAGCTTTGTAGTTATTTGATCGACGGGAGATTAGAGGGGGAACATTGACCTAATTCTGTTCTGCACACAATACCAAAGATTTTGTTTTTGTCTGTCTGGATAATACTCTGACAGATGTCAACGTGTTGGTTCTCATTTTTGGAAACTTTGGTACATTTTTTTTATTTTGCTTTTGTTTCCCAACATATTGATCTTCTTTTCTTTTTAGTTCAGCCAAACTTGTTGTGTTTTCTGCATAACTCAATGCTCAATACTCAATATGTTTAAGTACCAAATATAAATAGTTACATATAGAAAGAGTATGTTGTGTATCTATTGTGGGTCTTGGAGACTAATTGAAGGGGCTCTAATCAGAGCTGGATTTACTCTGAAGGCAACGCCCAGGCGAAGAGCCATACAAGGGCCCCCCGAGACAAACAAGCTCCATAAGAGGGTAGAACGCCCCTCATCACCTCACACTGTGCTTCATTGATCACAAGAAGACAGAGAGGAAAAGAAGAAGAAGAAATGAGAGAGAGTGATATGAGAGGCCTAATTATGGGGTCTGATCATTTGCATCAAAGATAATAAAAGTCTTGGACAGTCTCCCAAATCTCTCCCGAGCATTTGTAACCACCCTCCACCTATCCTCTCTCTGCTCTTTTTCTCCCCTTCTTTTAATTTCATCTAGTATAATCCCTGAAACCCCCCCCCCCCCCCCCCCCCCC
>NC_045752.1:12709953-12712096 GCF_008692095.1 Etheostoma spectabile | reverse complement strand
CCACCACCACCTTCGCGTCAGCGTGGAAATGTCAATACATCATTTTAAAGTAACTCCTTAAAATGAAGTCATATTTCAGCATTTAGCCCCAGCTATGAAAAGTGAACTTCTCAAATGTCCTTCCCTGGCCTAATGGACCTAGAAATCATTCAGCCATGAACATTATGCTAATACTCGCTAAGCTCGCTCTCTCTGCCTCCTTTTGTGAGTGTCTGTCATTCTATTTAGCCTGATAAACAAGTCTGATTTTCAATTATCTCTATTCAAATGAAGCCTGCGGCAGTATTTGCGTAGAGACGTCCAATGCGTGTGTGTGTGTGTGTGTGTGTGTGTGTGTTTGCATGCATGTGTGTTTGAGTGCAAGCATACATCCAACTGACATAAGTGGATTTAGGCTCTCTTTCCAAATTGCTTATTTGTGCTATTTGTGTCTGTGTAGGTGTGAGTGGCCAGCCAGGTGTCTAAGTAAGAACATTTATGCATATATGTAAACACAGTGTCATGTGAGAAGATGCATTCATGGTGTCCCTCGTGCAGTTTTATGGAGATGCTGTAAAGTTAGGTGGCGCTCTTTTTTTACTACCCACTTATACCCATGCGTTTTCTCTTGTTGACTCGACGCACACTCTTACACACACACATACACTCACATACACACACACAGACACACACAGAGACACACACACACCACATGCTAAATAAATAGTCATACAAACAAACTCATAAACTTGTTATTAATCATGTGTCATAACTATGTGTCGGACAGACAGACAGTCTGACCTAAAGCAAACAGTCAGATAAGAGAAGGACAATTAAAGCAGAACATGATTTATCTTCCTTCCTCTCTCTTTCCTACATCCCTCCCATTTCTAAGAACCTCTGTCTCATCTGTCCTCCTTTACCTCCCCCACCCTTCCTTCCTTCATCCCTCCCTCCCCTCTCTCTGTCCTCTGTTTATGAATTCCCCTTGCTTGGCATGGGGGCCGATGGAGAAGTTTTTAGTATGCAGCCTCTCTCAAGGACAGAGTCTCGTTAGAAAGCCTATTGAGCTGTGGAGCAATAGCTCGCTGGCAGTGGACTCAGTGCATCTCTCTTTCTTTGCATCCCTCTCTCCATTCCTCCCTCTCATTAATGATGTATTAGTTTATTAGGTGTTGGATATTGGGTCGGGGACCCTGCGACGGACTTCATCATGGTAGAGCTGTTTGGAGAGGAAACACAGGGAGGAGGAATAGGGATAGGGAGGTGGACGCGCATACAGATGTTCAAAGACTCACTTGCATGCAACACATGCTACACATACACATAAAATAAACATGCTCAGATATAATAACACATGCACACTTCTGTGTCAGTATTCATGAACACAAACTACTTACTCTGGTGTGATTTAGTTGGAGTGCCTGAAAAACAATGCCATGGATATATAGAGGCCCCTGGTCACAAGGTGATTTCCCATAATGCCGTTGCTGTCTGTGTAGGCTATCTATCATGCAAAAAAATGAGTCTCGAGCACTGAGGAGTAGTGATCACAGTTTGGTTACATTTGGTTGCAAATGCACAATGGAGCAGCCTCCTGTATAATTTATACAGTGTGATATTGAATTGTTACCATGCCTTTACTTTAAGTCGAATGGGTTTTGTCTAAATTGCTTGTTTGCTTTTCTTCCTTCATCATTTCTTTGTTTCTTTTTTATCCTTCCATCCTCTCCCATTTTTTTAACTTCATTTCAAACCATGATCCATAGTAGTAAAAGGTTTTTCAAAAAATTAGTTACACTGCAGTATTTGCATAGAGGTTATATTTTCTTCTTTTAATATCTTCCCCTCAGAATTATTTCCTTTCTTTCCTATTTCTTTGCATCTCTGTTTTTGTTCCTATGTTCTTCCCTTTTTCTTCACATCCTCATTTCCAGACTATTCTCCTCTTTTTTCATTCGTGCTTGTCTGCCCTTCTTCCTCCCTTGTTTCAAACATCCATCCTTCTTCCTTGTTTCCTTATCTACCCTCTGTAGTGGTCCATCTCTTTTTTCTGCACGGATGATTTTGTTTACCTACTTGTCATTGCTGAAGTGCTCACTCTCTCTATTCGGCTGTGATGGGTGTACACATGCACACGCATACACACACACACACACACACA
>NC_045752.1:12709169-12709943 GCF_008692095.1 Etheostoma spectabile | reverse complement strand
CACACACACACACACACACACACGCACGCATATGTATGGTATATACAGAAACACACATACACATTAGCACATATCCCAGCCTCAGCTCTCTAGCTCTACAAAGTGGGGCTTGAAAGCCAGCCAGCCCATCACATCTTACAGTCTTTACCCTGTGCAACCTTGCTTATTCTCTTTCTCTCTCGCACTTTTACTCACACACACACACACACACACACACACATACACACATACACGCACAATAGACATACACATACCCAACCTCGCCCAATTTTTTTTTTGCCACAGCGCTGTCCTCCCTCGCGGGGGAAGGAAGAGTCGTATTTTAGACCTAAATGGGAAGCTGTGCACCAAGAGTTGTGCTTTGGCCTTCATCTCGATGCCAAGAGACAAGAAGCACTTGCTGAGTGAAGAGAGTTGACTGTGTGTGTGTGTGTGTGCGTGCATATCCAGATAATGGTGAGGGTTATAAATGTTTTTCTAATGCTGGAAAAGAGCAGTTGTGGGTCACACTATAACACAGTTTGCAGAGATTATGTGTAACATATGTGTAACATATGTATAGTAAAAGATCTTTTTACAGCTGAACCATCTGCTTTTACTTCTCTGCATGAAACGATAATTCATTTTTCACTGAATTCAAATCACATTTTTACCTTAAAGGAATACGCCACCGTTGTTGAAATCACAGTCACAGTCTATCTAGCTGTAGATAGGTAGGCCAACGCATTTTTTGTCTCAGTGTTTTATTCCGGTGCAACACCGGCAGCGCTGCCA
>NC_045752.1:12698253-12709159 GCF_008692095.1 Etheostoma spectabile | reverse complement strand
TAGTTAGCTTAGCATAGTGAATGGAATCCTATGTTGCTGATTAGCATGTTGTAAGTAAAAGTGAGCCAACAAAAAAACAACAACCACCTAATTATTTCCTGTGGCCTGCGTATTCACAATATAGTCCCAAGTCAGTATTTGCCTAAGAAATCGTCTAGTCTTAATCTGCATTGCTATTTGTACTCGTGAAAATACAGGCAACAAGAAGTAATTAGTTTTTTGTTTTTTTTTATTGGCTCACTTTTACTCACAACAAGTCCGTTGAGAAGGAACAGTGTCCTTCAGGTGTGACAAGAAGGGCCCAAATTTGAATCCTTGAAAATCTAAAGGGAAAATAAATAAATATAGCTCTGCTTTCCTTTAACAACTACTGACAAGGTACCTTTGAGCAAGGTCTCTTTTTTAGCATCTGCCTGATTCTGTTTAGGTCCTTGAGTTGGATAAATTAACCGTTTAAATTTTCAAATGTGTCTTATCAGGCTTTTTTCACTGAAGGAAAAGGGTAAATAATAAATCCATGATGGCTGAATACGTTCAGCTGCCTTGGTTTCAGGGTGCATGCTGGCTCACTATCACGGAACAAAGCCATTGTTAATGTTATCTGGAACACCTTTTTTCTACTAACATAAGTCAAAGAATGTCTGCTGTAAAAAAAGGGCCTATCTTTTTACAAGTTTGTTTCAAAACAACTTTAAAAGTTATCTTAATTTTTAGTTTTATAACCTTCACATTTCATGCTTCATTGTACACTGTGCCTGTAAACTAGCAACCACCTAGCTAGCAAGCTAGCCTACACTTAGTTCCTACACAAGCTGCCCCATGCTAATATTTGGCTAACTTCATGCATAGCATAGCATTCAAGAAAAGTTTGGTTTTATAAGAGCAGTGTAAAGTGTAAGGCGGTGAGTTGGTCATTCGGTCATGTGGAAGTTTGAAAAGAAATGATGCTTTACTGTCGTTCACGGTGTCGACTGCTGCTGCTGTCAGCTCTTCTTTTTTACACACTCTGTCTGTCTCAGCACATTTCTCTCTCTTTCTCTCTCTCTCTCTCTCTGACACTCACTCACACAGAAACTGTCCCTCGACCCTTGTGCAACAAGGTGATACCCTCCCCTCTCCCTCCTGTCTTGAGAGAGTGTTTTTACGGCAGCACGGGTCATGTTTGCCAATGAGCCTCTGTAGCTAGAAACCCAACCATATGCCACAGACTCCTTGACAGTATACTAGAGGAGAGAGAGATAGAGAAAGAGAGAGAGAGAGCTCTCAAATACACTCTTTCATGCTAATATGCAGTCAAACACGCAGTGAAATGCACACAAATAACACATCTTTAATTGCTAATTGTATGACAGCAGTTGCTACAATCATGGATGGACAGTACTGCATGTAAGTGAGGGATTTATTTATTTCACACACAAAGGCATGTGTGTTATGCATTAGTTGAGCCATGCACTGCTGCTAGCACGCATTGCTCTGATCAAGTATTTACCACCTCTTCTTTGGAGAGGATGAATAGTAAATTGCTTCTGGTATTGAGGCGACAGTGTCTCTGTTTTATCTTTGGGAGACTATCCTTTATCACCTCAGTCTTTCTTTTTATTCTCTTTTCAGACAAACATTGGGGTGGGTCTTATAATGGCCCCCGACACACACACATACTCAGTCCCTCTTTTTTATCTATTAGTATCCAGTATGCCCCTCCCCGAATATGCAATGAAGCTGTGGGGTCACTGGTTCCTACTCATATTTCATAATCTGGTGTACAGTTGCTTTCTGTCCCCGCCAGGCAGGAAGACGGTGAGAAAAAGGAAAATGTCTTCCCTTCACATTGGAGCCAGAGCTTATTGTCTATTTTCTTCTCACTTTTTCTCACCCTGTACCTCCGTCTTTGTGTTTTATTTCAAATGAAGGCTTGGCTCATGGGTGAACTGCTATTATTAAACTATGATAAGTTTTCAATAGCTGATTGGTGATAGCTTACTGATATTATGTGTCTTTTTCGTTATTGTTTTGGTCTCCACCAACTCCTGAGGGCAAGGTCTGTCTCATTAGCTCCTAAATGCACCACTATGTGACTGCTACCAGCTAGTTGATAATCTCTGTTTGATTGTCTCTGTGCACTTTACACATAGTTATTTGATCTGGTGTTAATATGAAAATATTGATCATAGCAGATTTGAGAATTTGGGCAAACAGAATGCATTTACACCTGGCTAAGATATGATCACAGTGCAAGCTAAACCCCTTCCAGATGTTGCATTAACATGCAATATTCCCAGATAGGGTATCCAAATATAGATTGCATGTTATTAAATTGGGTCCTAGTGTGACAGAAGTTATCATCATCATGTCAAATCATTTTAAATTATTTTGAGGCATATATTTTAGTATAAGCTTTTTAAATAAAGGCAAGGTGTATCATTAAATGCTTGATTGTTCACAGTTTTTGGCTAAACCCTTTTGTGCATGTAACACTTTGTGATCTGTTTTAGCTAAGACAGTTATGAGCAAGGGTTAAAGAGGGCCGGAACGACCTGGAACGGCATTGACAGGAGAACTAGCTTTTAAAGGTTTTCTTTAAGTGCTGTGTAGTGGATAAAGACTTTATAGTGTTAAATTTGTGAATTGCATTTCACCTGGATCTAAGGGTTCCCCCACCTGCCAGATCCCACTTTAACCCCTGGTCATGAGTAGGCTACAGTTAGTAGTGTGACCCCCAATAGTGATAACGATTACTAGCTTAAATTGCATTGAAATGCCTCAAATGTCTTATTTATTCATGTATGCACCTACTTGTGTTTCATTATCGCTGTTGTTTACTTGCATGGCCAGAGGTGGCAAATGATAAAGATCTCTAAAGAGAACGCAACCTCTCTATACACACACACACACACACACACACACACACACACAGATAAACATCTCTTAGTTTATCTGCCCATCTCTAATTCTCTCTCTCTCTCTCATCTCACTCTCTTTGCTTTTTATTCTTTCTCTCGCTTTTAACTTTCTGTCCTCCATCTTCCCTTCCTACTCTGTTTTCTGGACCTTTCTTACATTTTCCTTGCAATTTATCTAGGTCCTCTCTATTCTGTCCGCCCTAGGAGACCACGGAGGCAATAACCAGAGCTGTGAGAGGGTCAGTCCGTGTAACCTGTGCGTGTGTGTGTGTGTTTGTGTGTTTGTGTGTGCTGTAACTGTTGGTATGAAATGTGTCCTCTAATCAAACCAAGGCCAGTTGTTCAGACTTAAAGTGTAAAAATAGGAAAATGGTCTTGTCCTCCACATATATTTCATGTATAGGAGGCGTTTGTAAGATTCATGGAGCACAAGGCCACAGCTGCAAAAGGTCCATGCTTCCTTATTATTCCAAAATCCGACAAAAGCAAACTGCAGAACAGCGGGTCTGAACAGGTTTCATTAATTCCAGGTTTAAAAAAAAAAATAACTCAAGTCTTGAGGTTTTCAAACACTTGTTAGCCAATGCCAGTCACATTCTTTGTATTTATGCTTCACAGCAACCTTGGATTCCACTTAAAGTATTAAATAAGTAATGGTATGTAGAATTGGTATTCGCTTGACTGTGGAAGGGGGTTTGGGGAAAAACAGGAAGAAATTGAAAATGAATGTGAAGTGCATGATAGTCTGCCTCTCTCCTATTGTTCACGATTCTTTCGCCTTCCCATGTCACCATCTCTCTTCCTAGTCTCTCTTTTCTCCCCTCTGTCTCCCTCTCTCCAGAGGGATTTGACTCTAACTGGCCTTGGCGCCCGTAATGAAACCAAATCTATTTAAAGCCAAAAGCGATGCAAGTTTTAATTTCCTATTCCAGACTTAACCTTTTTGACTGCGCTGCATTTTCACATCCACTTAATAACTTTTTACCCTCCACTCCTCCTCTCCCCCGCTTTCATTCTCCCCATCACTCTCACTCTCTGTCGCTTCCTCTCCTCCATCAACCCCCCTCAATTCTCCTCTTCCCATCCCCACAACCCTCAACCCCACATTGCTCTCAGTGGCGAGGCACAGGCTGCCTCTTCAAGGGCAATATCTGTCAAATGATTCCCCTGTGAAATTAAGACAGAGGCCATGAGAGTGGGGGAGAATGCAAGAGGTGGAGGGTGAAGAGTAACAGGAAGAGCTGGGAGTGTGAGGGGGCTATACAGTCAGGTGGAAGCTGTGCTCTCCTGTTTTCTCTCTCCTCTCACCAAACTCAATCTCATCTGACGGGGAAAAAATTAAAGCAGTTTAAAGATAGATCTGACAAGAAGTCTCTTTGACGCCTTTTTACAGTACATGTTTTAAAAAAGTCTGGGAAATGAAAGGCTTGGGGAACAAGGAAGGGAGACAGTGAGGGAGCAGTGACTACTAAAAAAGAGATTCTCTCTTGTCTTTTAATGACCGCGGACTCGTGCTGTGTGAAGATGCCTTTTGTTGTCATGTGTGGGGTTGTGTTTACACAAAATGGATGAAATGAAACAGATAATGTTAAGTGATTTACTACAAGCCTCATATTATCCCGTCAAAAACAAAATCCCTATTTTTGGACTCATACAAAGCAACAAACACTTCCCCATATAAGCATATTAGAAGAATATTATAGTAAATTCCCTCCTAGTTTAGTATTTCAACCGTACATGTGATTTGTACTAATAACTGCCCATGTCAGCAGTGTGAATCACATTATAAAACAATCAGCAATGTTGGCTGATCCTGAACGCACCCTTCTTCTGTTGTCTCTTCTGAGTTTGATCACATGCTCTTCTGTGCTCACATCAAGCACAGTGCCATCTCCTGTCTAACTCTGCAGTTACATCCGTGGAACAATGGCCCTTTCTGACCACTAAAAACTACCTCTACACTTGACCACATCAGCTCATGTGAAAATATACACTTTTCTCCCACTGTTCTCAAATAAACTTTTGACTTTTTAAAGAACCTGCTTTGCATTTATACACATAATGAATTTCTTACATCTAATTATTCAATATCTCAATTATCAGAGCTGATAGCCTCACGGCGCATCTCAAGAGCTAAAATTTACAGCCCTATTCCGTAAATGTCTAAAATGAAATTAACTTTTTACAAGGTGTCATCTGTAGCTTTTAAGTGGTGAAATTGAAGTCTCCCTCCCCCGACACATGCACATGTATGCACACATGCACGCACGCACGCACAAGCACACACGCGCGCACACACACACACAAACACACACACACACACACACACCTCATAATGAGAAGCCATTATTAGGCCGTGATTGGAGCCAGGGTGCTGATATTAAAAGTGGCAGGAGAGGCAATATCACCTCAGTGTCTAATGCGCTACTAGATATGTCATATATTTTAAGACAGCTGCTCTGCTATTTATAATTAATAGCAATTTAGTCCCAGCAAAAATTGGAAGACAGCTAACAGAAGGATCTTGTTCTATTAAGTGCAGATTCAGAATCAATGTCAAAGTGACATTGTGCAGTTTTTGAGAGGGTGGTCCAGACTTTACAGGGCTTATATAAACACTACAAAGCCCATATGGTGTTATGTGTGCCTTGCACAGAAGACAATTTTCCTTTGATACCGTGTAAAAATAAGTGCAATAAAAACAAAAAAGAAATGAACTTGGCCTCTAAAGACACATGAACAAAAATAATCAGTCTTTATTCTCATGCCTCACAGTCATAAATCACTCCTTCCCAAATGACAGCCTTATACACGGCGTATCAGTGTGGCAAATGGCTCTATCGTATAATAGCAATGTAGCACATAGCAATATTATCTGCTGTGGAGTATTGTAGTGCATGTGTCTCAGCGCTGTGCCCTGGAGCGCTAGCCAGATTACACTGGCCCAGCGACAGTCTTATAATAAGACTTGCCCATTAAATCATATCAGCACTGCTTTTTATAGGCCAACACCTTAGCAACGACACTATGAAACTGTCTGTCACACAGAAGTGTGTGTGTGTGTGTGTGTGTGTGTGTGTGTGTGTGTGTGTGTGTGTGTGTGTGTGTGTGTGTGTGTGCGCTTATGTGTGAGAGAGAGAGAGGCAGAGCTAGTGTGTGAATGAAGGAGATTGTCTGGGAGGAGACGCGTGTGTGTTTTACCAAACGTTGCTGGCGTTTGAGCATCTGACAGCGTTTCATCTTCTCCTGTTATTAGATCAGCCTTGCGCTGCTGTCACCTCTCCTTTCCCTGTGCTTACATCCCACATGCACACACACGCCCTCGCTCGCACACAGCCGGGCGACCATTGGCTCATGAGCCATGCGAGGACGTTCTGGTTGGTAAGCCGGTCTCTGTTCTGTCAGGCCAGCTAGGGGGAGGACATCCAGGACGACTTTCCATCTCGAATCGCAGTGTCAATATGCAAACTGGATGGCTGACTGATATGACTGGTGAATCTGAGTGTGTATTGTTGGCATATTCATAGATGGTATTAAGATGCCTTCTTTAGATTGTATTTGATGCTTAAGCTATCTTGTGCCACAATGTTTTTTTCTTCAGCATTATCACTGGGAATGATTCACTTGGGAATGCCAAATGTTTCCCAAAAAAAACACCTCACAGATCACATCATGCAGCAGGCTGAATTACTGACCAATTACAATCCTTCTTGTCTGTCTAAGAGAGAAACTAAAACATGGCACGTCATCAGGCAACAATTCTGCAGCAAAAACACGATTGTATCTGTGCAATAAAGTTTTGTATTTCTAAAAACCCAATTGTTTCTGATTTCCTAAGGGCCAGATGTGTGAATTTAATTTGTTTAATGAGTTATAATGAAAATATTGAATTAGAAATTTCAACTCTGGCACATTCCTAAGATTAAATAACCTTTATTGGAATCCGTGGATTGAGCACTAAAAAGAAATACAGTGAAGCAGTGAGATGCCAGTTTGGGATCGCACATGTTTAGACCTTTGCTGGCGATTAACAGGACACAATGAGATCAGTAGATTTGACTATCTGGTTTTGTATTGTTAAACTTTCCCTTGTCACATACTGTGCTGCAAGTAGTTTTCTGTCTTTAGTCACCGCAGCTTCCCAAACAGAGCTGTCATGTCACATCAGTCATCTCTGATGGATGACGTCCGTATTTTAGCAAGGAAGAGTTACAGAACCGATCCCACAGAAGACACAGCAGAGCAGCTCAAATTCTTTTGGACAATAGCAGATTGACATGTTTTTCTTCCTCGCACTTTATTTTCTGCCCTCTGAGGGACGGTTTTCTGTTCAGTTGCATGTTTGACGTAGCTTGCATGATTGCGGCAGTGTAGAAATGAAGTAAATTCAAAGGGTGCATGTGTGTTTTTTTTTTACTGACAGCTTTGTTATTTCTTTCCATACCCTGATCTATTTGATTTGCTTGTGTTGTCACTTTTCATGACATTTCTCCATGTCTCACTTTATTTCTTAAAAAACGTAATATCTGGATTCTTCAAATTACTGTACAGTTCTTGGCATTGGCAATGGAAAAGGCATTTTTGGAAGAGTATTTTTTTTCCAAATCGCATCTGAGCGTGCTCTTTAATTGTCTGTAATTGCCAAAATCACACATGAATATCTATCAGTCTTTTGAAGTTGTGTGTTCCCTGAAACAATGAGTTGATAATACATTTCCCAAATCCAGCCACCAGAAACAAATGATTCACACAGTGGGATTTAATTGAAATGTGTAAATTGCTTTGTTACTCACACTCACTTTCATGCAAATGAACTAGCACATACGTACAGTCTGCTTTCCCTGCCATTTTCACCCACAGACCTGCACCACACATTAATACTGTGCACACACAAATGTACAGACAAATCAACTGATAGACAGGAAAGAACACGGAAACTCAAACATCACTCCTGATGCTGAAACATGCTGCACATACAAAGTAATGTAGTATATACACGTAGATGATCAGAAGGCTGGCTGACAGGCACACGCACGTACGCACACGCACACACACACACACACGCACACACACACACACACAAGCACACACAAACACACACACACACACACCTCCCAAGGCCTTTCCACATCTTGGTTAATCCAAGCCGTCAGTCCGTGCTCCAGGGCCTGGATACTGCCGTTTGATTGTAATTGCAAAAACCGGAGGCGGACGAGGGAGAGCCAGGAATGTCAATAGACAGGTGGAGGGACGGAGGGATGGATTCCTCCTGCCTACCCACAAGTCCCTGCTCAGCACGCTGTGTGACTTTGTGTCAGCAGTTTGTCTTGTGCATAGCTAATGATGGCTCGACAGAGAAGTGGGCTAAAGTCTGCTGCTGCTGCTGTTGTTCGATCGCTCCGTCTGTCTATCCACTGGTCTTCAGCTGATTCCCCTGCAAACGAGATTTTGCCTGAGGTTGATAGACGGATGGTATGTGGAGCAAGGCCTCTGTCTGCCTGTCTGTCTGTTTAAAAAAACCTCACAAGCCAGAGGTGTTTTCTCCCACTAACCTCCCTATTCTTCTCTCCTTGCCACTTTCTGTAGCCTCTTCTTCCTTTATTCATGTTTCTCTTTCTTCCTGCACGACTGTCTTTTCTCATTTAAGATGGAGGCCAGAATAACTCACGTTGAATTGTTTTAATGAAGAATCGGGAAGTGGGAGGGAGGGAAGGAGAAGAGGGAAAAAGAAAGAGGAGAAGGCGATCTGGGAAGAGGAGGAAAGGGCAAGGGCATCCAGGCACACTGAGCAGCAAGAAATTGGAGGGATGAAAAAGAAAAAACAAAACAAAAAAACAACAGCTTCTCCAATTAAGAAGTTTTTTTTTTGTTTTGTTTTGTTTCTTTGGTCATGGACAGTCAGTCACGCTTGCTTTTGTTGAGTGTGTGATGAATTACACCCCTCCACTCCTTTTCCTCTGCCTTTGTTGTGGTGAAGCTCCAGCCGTTTGTACCTCCTACAATATCTTGCACTGTGAATTCTCCATGCCTGTTTACCAACCAGGGTTCTTTTGAACTAGCATAGAGAAATGGCTTTTTGAAAAGTCTCTTTGATGGTGAGCCCAATTTGTTTTCACCGCTAAAAAGTTTGTTTGAACAATCTAAAATGTGGGCTGACATTGACGCTGGGGCCTGTCCTGAGAGGGCTGCTGCCTCCCTGCGTGACTCTTTCCGCGCGTGTGTGTGTGTGTGTGTTTGTGTGTGTGTGTGTGTGTGTGTGTGTGTGTGTGTGTGTGTGTGTGTGTAACCAGCTTGTATGATTTGATTAACCTGAAATGAGAATCATATTGTCTATTTATTGTTCCATCAGCCCACTGTCTTCTATCGGCTGTCTGTCTATTTGTCTGAGTAATTACAAATCCATTTAAACAGTGTGGAATAATGATGGCATATTTTAACAGATGTATTCATTTATATGTAGGGACACATTATTTTCAGCTGGAAGGTCAGAGGTCAGGGTCAGTTCCAGATTGCATTGCCACCTTTTTACAGTGGATAGTAGGTAACACATGCACAACATTTAGCTAGAAGCTGCCACAAGTTATTACACATATTTATTCGACATAAATATTTGCATGTCAAACACAAAGGATGATAAAAACAAGCATACAACACAGAATATAAACATTCAATATAAATAATAGATATGTAGTCTACTGAATGCACAAATGTATGTATATATTATATAAATAAGTGTATTTTACCTTCTTAGAGTACAGAAGACAGAGTTACTGTTTTAGCACCATACTATGGTAGTTAAAAATAGGAAAGAGAGAAAACAGAATTAGGAAGTAGCTCTTTGTCACTTGTAAACATTGCAAAAGCCATATTACCCTAGGTCCTCCTGTTATTTACAATCATTGCACAAGTTTTCACTTAATTTCACTTAATCCTAAACAAGAATTAGCCATGTGTTATAATTGTAAAGTCAAATTTCCTCCGCAACTTCCACACCATACTGTGTTTGAAGAGACACACGGATCATCTAATAGGTGCCTAGTAGTCCCATATGGGTCAGCATCCTTTTGGGGTGATCATTACTGAACAAGTATACCCATTTCAATTTAGGAGAAATTTTGTCAAATTTTGTATTGTAATTCTCTGAAACTACATGATGTCGCCAGGTAATTTAAATATAATATGACAGAATTTCAAGTTTGACACAAAGAACAAATGGTGGACAGAGGCTTCTTGGTTTTATGCATCCTCCTGCTGAAAGACAGCATCAGAGTGAAGTGGTAATTTTACAGCACAGTAACTCTTACGATACACAGATCACAACCAGATAGAAAGAGTTTTGTATTGCACCGATCAAACCAGCCCCCCAACCCCCCACTCATATTCCCTCCCTTCTTTTGATCAGAGTCATTTTGACAGTGATGCATAAGTCTTTGCAGCACAGGGCTGGCTAGCTGGCAGGAAATGCCACAGTTCCCCTGAGAGTATGGAGGGATGGGGGATTAAACAGAGAGAAACACCCCTTGAAAAGGAGTAGAAGTGGAATCAGTGTTTCCTCCCTTCCTTTAAAGCAAAACCCTCGCCAAAATGCAACTTAGGGTCTTTTTGTGAATGTATCCGAGTCAAACTTTTGTTTAAAGTGCACGTACTATGCTCATTTTCAGGTTAATAATTGTATTTTGAGGTTGTACCAGAAAAGGTTTACACGGTTTCGTTTTCAAAAAACCCCATATTGTTGTCATGCTGCACATTGCTGGAGCTCCTGTTTTACACCCTGTGTGTTTAGGTCTCTGTTTTAGCTACAGAGTGAGACATCTCACTTGTTTTAGCTACAGAGTGAGACATCACACTTCTATACTATCTTTGTTGGGAGTTGCACATGCGCAGTAGCTAGGTAAGGTCACATCAGCTTGATAACTTTTCTCCAACTTTGGTCAGTACAAGGCAGGATTAGGGGGGAGACTTCTCCTAAACGAGGGCACAGTTGTGGAATACCTGCAGAACAGGGA
>NC_045752.1:12698079-12698243 GCF_008692095.1 Etheostoma spectabile | reverse complement strand
AGTAGTTATTTTGTAGATTATGGTGAACTAATGTGTTTTAGCAGTGTTTTGCCATTGAGAACGAGCTTGCATGCTGGCGCTAGCATGTGCTACGGTTAGCCACCTCGTCTCGGCTAGTGATGTAGAAAGCCGTACAGATTTGAACAGCTCACCCAGAGACTGAA
>NC_045752.1:12697785-12698069 GCF_008692095.1 Etheostoma spectabile | reverse complement strand
ATTCAGAAACCTGTATCTCACTCAAAGCAGCATAGACAATTTTTTTATATATTTATGGATAAGTTTGTAAACGGGTGGAACCACCAGAGACACAAAATAACACCACAAATCACAGAAAAGGTGTTTCTTTTCATAATAATAAAAGCATAATTAGGATGGGAGCGCCACTTTTAAGATTTACCAGTCAAATGGCCTTTTGAATGGGAGTGCTAGGGTCACTTCTATGATAGCATCAAAATCATTATTTTTAAAACACTAAGAAGGCTTGACACAACATGAAACTT
>NC_045752.1:12690737-12697775 GCF_008692095.1 Etheostoma spectabile | reverse complement strand
ATCACCAGGGGCTCTACACATGAACTCCAGCATTGAGAACATTATTGGTGTACACAGAGTTTACTAAAAAGAAAGGTTTTGAATGACCCACTTTAGCAATTGTTTACGCTATCCGCCATCTTGTCAGTCAAAAAGTGTCGCTCTCCGAATGCGAATGAACGGACTCCTTGGGAGGGAATGTCCTTATAATATGGGGCTTCTTTATCAACTACAAGGTCAATATTGTTTTTCACTAATGACAAAACAACAGATTATCCTTGCATTTATATGGATAAGCTTCCATCTTTACTTTTCACCCTGTTACATTGCATTCAGAGTTTGACTGTTTTTGACTGGCAATATGGATGGCGTCCGGAAAAACCAACAGCTACATTGAGTTGTTAAAACCTTTCTTTTTAGTAAACTCTGTGTACACAAACAAGGTTCTCAATGCCCGAGTTCATGTGTAGAGCCCCTGGTGATACTTCAAGCAAAGATTCATGTTGTGTTGAGCCTTCTTAGTGTTTTAAAAAAATGCTATCATAGTAGTGGCCCTAGCTCTCCCATTCAAAAGGCCAATTGACCAAAAATTATAACACGGTCAGTCTTGAAAGTGGTGCTTCCGTCCTAATTATGCTATTAAACAAAAGTTTGACTCTGGTACATTCACAAATAACCCTAGGTTGCATTTTGGCAGGAGTTACGCTTCAAGGATGCTGCCATTCTTGTGTTTTCTATAGTCTTTTGTCTTCAAAAGAAGCTTTTCTGTTTGTGTTTAAACTCTGTGTTGTCTTAGGTTAGTCCGGTCTGCCCCTTACCTGCAATAGACTAAAGTCCTATGTGGAGGTTAAATTGATCAAATTATCTGCTGTCCTTTCCTCCCATCCCCTCCTTCCAAGCTCTAACTTCCTTTCTTTATTTCTTGCCACTTCTATCAAGGAGAAGTGAATGGCAAGTGTTTCATCTCTCCAAAGCGACAGTGGGCCTGAAACACCACAGAGGCAGCGCTGGCTAACATTGAAATGGATTGGGTAGAACAAATACAAAGGCAAGAGGGAAAAGAAAGCAGCTGGGGAAACACAAAAGGATGGAGCTGCAGATGGGAACTAACCTTGCCTGGGTTTCTCTGATGTTCCTTTACACACACACTCACACACACACGCACACCTAGCTCCACCACCGCACCCATTACTGTCAACCCCTTTTTCCGCTCTTTTTTCTCTCAAGTCATCCTTTTATTTGTCATGTTCAGAGGACAGCACCACAGCATCTGAGGATTGGGAGGTTACAGTGTATTAAAGGAAATGTTGTTTCACAAAAATGGTCATCCCCCTTTCAGCAGGAAATACAGAGGCTATGCAGCTACTGCACTTCAAAGCTGCCCAGAAACTTGCCATAAAATGACTTTGATTGTCTGCATCTAAAGGGGACAAGCAGGGGATTTTCCCACTGGTGTCATAGCACAGTCTTTCTTACATTGTTCTTGGCTGTATTGGCTGTCTTGCTATACAAAAGGAATATAGTATGAACTTACTAGCTCTCATATAATAATTGCAGGCACGAACAGAACATGTTGCTCCAGAATCCTGTTTGTTGATAGGAAATCCACAATTTTGGACAGAAAGTGGAATGTGAAGAAATCATTTCTACATTTACAAAACATATCTGATACCTTCGGCAAAATCGTAGACAGAATTGCTGGCATTAAAATCAAATTCATTATTGACATTAGTGATCTTGAACCCTTGAATCTCGCTTACAAAGCACCAACACCGAAGAGGATGTCATTATTCATATTTTTTAAAGGGCGAGCAATTAACATTTGAGAATGAATGGCTTCCTGGAATAATACTCGTCTTTCATGTATCGGTTTTTATGCCATTAAAAGTCCTATACTGATGCATTTTGATGAAAGATATCACATAGAAATAATGTGTTGGAAGCAAATAGACAGAGGAAGCCGGCACGTTCAAATTAGCAAGAAGAAGGGAAGCAGAGAGAAGTTAGACTGTTTGTTTGGACAGTTAGTTAGTTAGTAGTTAGCAGTAAGTTTGAAGTGAAGAGGCTGCAGTTGGATGGACTGTCTCCCTGATGCACACATACACACATATACATCTTTTCCAACCCCACACACAACCTCTCCTCCCTCGCTCCTCCAATGGCCCTGTCGGTGTGCCAGGGCGGGTGATTACCGACGCTCTCCCCCAATTATGGGCTGATTATTCCGCCGCGCTCTAATTGACTGGGGAGATATGCAAATGGCTGTCATTTGGGATGATAAAGGATGCGGGTGCTGGATGCCCCCTGCATTATTTAGCCTCAGCTGTACGCAGCGTGAAGGATGTGGCGTGCGCTTTAATTGCTGAGGAGAGAGAGGTTAAGCTGAACGAGCAGCTGAATTAGAAATGAGGAATTTGGGCCCTTTATTTATTTCTTTATTTTGCGCCTCTCCTTCCATCTCTCTCTCTCTCTCTCTCTCTCTCTCTCTCTCTCTCTCTCTCTCTCTTCTCTCTCTCTCTCACTAACACACACAATATATATTAGCACTCTCGCACACTATGTCATGCGTCATTTTTTCAGTTCTCTTTTGGGTGAGTGGAAAGGTAAAGGGGGGTGGTGGGTGGCAGTATGTCATGCTGGAATTCCATAAATAAAACATTAGCAGAACCAATATGTGCAGAACAAATTTGTTTGTGGGTGTGTGTGTGTGTGTGTGTGTGTGTGTGTGTGTGTGTGTGTGTGTGCGTGTGCGTGTAAGTGGAGGCGGTGAGTGGACGGCGTATGCATTAAAAACTAAAGTGTGAAGAACCCTTGCGGACTAATGAAAAAAGAAAGTTTCTACTGCTCAAACAATAAGCAGGCTTGGCCTGTCTCCTCTGACTCTGTAAAGCTGTTTGAAATGAAAGCAAATTTAAATACATACTTCAGGCAGAATACCAATGACCTTACTCATCTGTGTGAAAGGTTGGACTTGTGGGTGGATAGAGATGGAGCGTGTTCATCTTCAACTTCAACACCTGGGCACACAAAGAGGGTCAACCTCCATGTTTATTTAGCCACTTAAAGAATGTTGGTGGTTGTTGACACTTTGCTGTCATTGTTGTTGGTGCAAAAAACAGTGTGTGTGTTTGTTTGGGGGGGGCTAAGTACTTCTAGCTGCTACAGCTTGGCATATTATCAGGGGGAATCGAGTGAAACTCAAAACTAATCCCTCTGGTTTGGAGACAAGCAGCGCCAGATTTGGGCGTCTTTAACAGCTTAGGGGTAATAGGGCCTCAAATGTCCCTTTCAATGTGGCCCGCCCAATATCTCCACATTATGAGAGACTTAAGAGCCGGGGATGTTAACACTCAGTGAACCCCCTATCTTACAGCAAGCAATAATTGCTAATGTGATGGAGTCACTGTTAGCATTATCACCAGATTTGGTGAATCTATTGGAATCCTGTGTCAAGTGTCCACGCAACTGTTTGACCCTCATGCCTGGCTCCAGGACCGCTCTGAGGTATTTTTCCACTCAGTGCTGGGGGTGGAAAAACAGAGCGCTTTCTTTTTCTCTTATCAAGATGCCGTGGTATTATCAAGAGATTGTCTGGGCTTTGTGAAGTGTGTAGAAGGCAGAATTGAAAAGAAAAAGCACAATTGCTTTTCAGTGCTGCTGTGGCTCTCCTCTGCACAACTTTGGGAAACCTTGAACAGTTTGTTCTTAGGCTGCTTTTGTTCCAGATAACAAAAACAGAGACAGAGTAAAGAGACTGTCTTTGACAATATAGCCTTCCAAATAGTGCGGAGTGTTTTTCAAATCACAAAATAGTTCATCTGTAATCAAGAGCCGCTGTTTGTGGGTTGTGTTTTGTTCAAACCAGTATTTTGCTCACTAATATAGTGTTTCCGATGAACACTGTCTACATGCAATTATTTCTGTGCGTGGTATACAGCCACTGTTCCTTTTTTATGCTTACACCATGTCTACACAGGTGTAGTGTGAGCAGCACATTAGCAGAGCAGCAGCATTAGATGCAGTACATAATGGAAGTAGCAACACAAGCAGTAGAGGTTTGATTCCTACTCAGACAACTTACAGTAAAAATGTGTACTCCTAAAGCAGAGTAAAGGCCTTTGTGCTTAAAACAAAGGGCACCTTGGATTGGCCAAGAATATAAAAATAAGATTTGAACTTCTGTCTCAAACTCAAACCATCACACAAACGCCCTCCATTTTCTTTGGTGTGTACAAGTGCAACACTAGGCATGTCTTTGATGAAAGACTGCCTAAAAGTGCACGCCATTATCCCTATTTGTACGATTAATTTGAATTTATTGCAACTGATGCAACTGCAGGGTTACTATGTTATATCTCTGGGTTGGTTCTAGGAGGAGAAGAAGATGATAGTGTGCCACCTGTGGCAGTCTTGACTAGACTAAAGTAAGAGACAATTGGAAACTTTAGGTGTTTGGGAAGGGAGCATTCAGCCTCCAAGCTCGTGTCACAACACCAACATTCATGGGTTAGCATGCTAGCATAATTGAGTGCTTGCTGGATGCTAGCCTAAAGCCCACATGGGTTTTTGGCAAGCCTGAGGCAGGCCAAACATCTCCCCTGTTTTGCAAAGAGTGCCCTTGCCTGTATTTGGAGTTTCTCTGAGTGAAATCCTCAATGAGAGGAGGCACAAGGCACAGACCCTCAGGAGGTGGCAGAGACTCTGACGAGAACTCTTATCTCTACACACACGGGCTCATACATATACTTATCCCAGTTTGCGCACTAGCACACACATTATTTAGCAAAGACATACCCCGTTAAGGCATGTTCGCACACTCCTACATAGAATTATTAAATCTAGCAGAACTGTGCATTAGCCAGCACATTTTGATCATCATTTCATACTGTTGTACTTACATCGTCATCATTTCTATCAGTTCTCATCATCATCACCAATTATCATCATAATTCCAGCCTTGGTAGACATTCCAGCTGATTGACATCAAAAAAAGAAATGATGGTGTGGGTGTTGTGTTAAATCTCCCTCCACAAAGTCCCTCTCTCTTTCTCAGTTCTCTTTCTGTACTTAATAGCACTTAGTGAAGGGAATTACAGTTGGTGCTCTAGATGGGGCATTGCATTAAAACCCTCCTTCACACACACACACACACACACACACACACGTTCAGCAGTCCATTTGGATTCATTTGCATGGCATTTCATTTGGATTTTGCCTTAATCGACGGTTAGAGGGAAGGATAAAAAACATCTTTGTGTAATAGCATTTCCTCTTAGTCTCCAGTGCACCATAAAGATAGAAAACACAGCGGCCGGAGCCGATAAATGAGTGCAATGCTGCCATGAGCAGACCTGTCCCTCAGGCCTACAAACGATAGCTGTTTGAGTTAATTACAGTTTACATCATCATATTTACCCAGAGAAGAGAAACAGAGATTAAAACTCCCCTCTGAGCCCACTGTGGTGTTATTTCCGTATATACTGTACAACAGTGAAGTGGAGTATAATCGTCGCTATGTGTAACATTATGATTAATTTTACTCTTGACCTGTGAAAACCCAGTTCCTATATGGACACATATACATATCGCTGTAAAATAAAAATAAAAATATTGAAGAAAAAAAATAGCATTAAACATAGTCTATAAATTTTGCTATGGCATGCCGCCTACACAGACTCATGAGCTTACCTGCTGCTCTGCCAGCTATCCTAGCTTAGGTGGGGTCTAGTGTCCCGAAGGAGGTGTGGCAGATGGTAGGAGGGCATGGAAGTTCCAGGGGGGGTAGCAGCTAAAATACCAACCTCCTACAGAGCGGATTATCAGCCTTGAATAAAAACGTAGAGCGAATGGTGGGAGACAGTCAACCTTCCCTATTCCATCCATTTTGCAATGAGACTGCAGGACGTTCAGGTTTTCTCTTAGCTTGGAGTAGCGTGTCATGTATACTGAGCAACATGGAATCACTTATCTCTTGTAGTGTCTAGCCATGCAGATTTTTTGGCTACATTTGCCTAGGCTTTGAGATGTCTGTTGCTGTGATTTCTGTAGCCAGAAAATGAATCTGTGGTGCCCCCAACATTGATAAAATTGACATTTTAAAAATTCAACAGCAACATGGATTGTCCAGAAACAGAAATAGTCCCCATGAAAAGTGTGTTGACAGCTGTTCTGTGAATATTCAGGGTACAGATGGTAACACTGTTTTAAAAGATTTAGCTTTTGAATTTTCTTTTCTTATTTTTTTTGTCAATGAGGTGAGAACAACAAACACATTCCACTCACCTCTATCTAGCGCAAAAAGACAGATATCTCATGATTTGGACAAATAAAACCAACTGAGGTAATATAACTTTTGTTGTTTTTGTATTTAATAGAATAAAGTATACCATTTTCCATGCACTGGTATGCACATGGTTATGTCACAAAATAAGAAAGCTACTAGCAATTCTGTTTTCCTCTGGCAGAGAAAGTTGTTGTCAGCTATGGTAATCAAATAAATGAAACCTTTTAATCAAATGTCTAGGTGAGTAAATGCTGTCAAGTTGTAATATCTGGAATGCAAAGTCTGTTTTTGGTTCTGTGCAGTTTCAAGCCATAAGGAAGGTTGTTTTTAATCAAGACCACTCACAGTGCTCAACTGCTGTGTTTGACTTTGTGTCTCAGGCTCTAGTTAGCTGGCTAGCCATCTGGTGTCAGCCTCTGACTGGGGCAGTAAGAGAGACAAAAAAAAGATACTTAATGTGAGAGAGAGACAGACTGCGTGTGTAAGAGAGAGAGAGTAAAGTAACTAGTTTCTCTAGTCGCTCTCCTTTCCTGTAGCACACAGGAAGCTACAGTCATTGGCTCCTCCCTGTCTAGACAGAGAACCACTTTCGCACACACAATCTCTCATACACACTCACACACTTGGTGCCTTCTACCATAGCAACTTTGATTAATTCCCAGTGTGCGGCGCAAGGAGACAACATCAGCACCATGGTCAGGGGAAAAGGGCCTGCAGTCTGCTTGATGTGACAGCTGCCTTATACCGTGCTTGTGTGTGTGTGTGTGTGTGTGTGT
>NC_045752.1:12683717-12690727 GCF_008692095.1 Etheostoma spectabile | reverse complement strand
GTGTGTGTGTGTGTGTGTGTGTGTGTTTGGGTCTCTGAGAGTAATAGCAGGTCAGTAGTATGAGTGAGGGACATGTGTGCGTGTGTGTGCGTGCATGCGCGTGTGTGTGTGCGTGCGCGGCTTCAGTTGTCCCCTCGGCCGCATCAGTGCTCAAGCATGTCTTACTGTGACAGCCCAGCAGCCTGTGTTCCTGTCTCACACAGACACACAAACAGAGGCACACTAAACGAGAGAGTGCAGGCAGACGCCAACACCAGAGAGGTGAAGGGTCACAAGCGACTGCCTTCCCAATGTTGTGTGAAATGTGTAGATGGCAGTCTCGGCCCATTATGTGCGTATATGCAACTGTGTGTCTGGCTTGAGGCAGGCGGGGGGCATCTCAAAGTAACTGGTTATTATCACCTCAATATTTTTCTTATTATGACAATTACATGCTCCAGGAGCGAATTAAGCGATACAGGACGCCAAGCGGAGTGGTTGACAGCTATTTGGAGACTCAATGCACAGAGCAATTTGCAGCCCCGAGCCAAACAAATTGGATTTGGGCCACTTTGGATTGGGGCCCCAGATTGTTGGGCGTTTGGATCCTCCAACTGCATGCCTGCCTGGCTGGTTTGCTGGCTGGCTGGCTTCGATTCTGTAAACATGACAACGTAGCAGACAGTTAGCCAGATAACACAGTGCTCCATGGCCCTTGACAAGGATTAAGTGTACATGTAGAGGAAGGTGTATGTGTCGATATTGCATTATATTTTTGGTGCATTGTGAAATGACTTTCATGGTTGTGTTTCAGCAACCATAAGTTATAACTAAGTTTATGGGGTATTTGTAGTTGACATTTTTATAGTCTACGGGTGTTAAGCTTTCCCACCCTTTCATGTTATTATAGTACTGCTACTTTTTTGGTTTTGGGCCACACGGCTGTGCTCAAGTGTGTGTATAATCCAAATGAGCCTAACAGCCTCTAAACGAATTACTGGTACACATTTTCCCACCCCTAAACTGCCACTGGAAAAGCTGGCAACAACACACAATTAGGTGAAATGCAATTATTCCCATCCATTCACACAATTAGCCTGTGGGTTAACAACCTAGCTGTACATCGGGGCTAGCTGTTGGTGTTTTCAAAAAAACATTGCCATGGTTACATCCGCTCTCATGGTAACCCCACTGTGTGAAATGGCATGCACCTGGGACAGCAGGTAGTTTGCAAATAACATTAAGCCCTGTTGTTTGAGGCAGCACATTACATCACTCAGCTCAGAATACAGGGTGACTTGAATGGCTGAGACAGGGAGGGGGTACCAAGGATGTGGAAAGGGAGTGCCTCATGTGCTCAGTCGAGCGAGCGTAGATAATGCCAGGCGACAGACTGGCAGGCTGGCAGAGCGGGTGGGCACTCACAGCGGCATGATGGAAAACAAAGGCTTTGTGTGTCACCACCAAGATCGCATTAACCAAAATAAGCAGCCTTGGACTGACTGCCACACTGACTTGGTTGTCTGTTCCACTGGCTACGCCATGCATGCTGGAGAGACATGGAGGACTTCTGTCTTACTTTTTTATTTAAAATAACATGGTGCTAGGAGTAATGAGAAAAATTACAGTGTCTGCCTCTGTTTACATTGAATTGACTGTGTGACAGCGCTGCATAAATTCAAAACAAATTCCATATTTGTGGTCACAGCCAATGCTTTCAAGACATACAGGGTTTGGCAGCCAGTCTCCCAAACATTTTGCCAATATTCATTATCTTTTAATTTGAATAATAGCTGTCTGTTCAGGCGTGGTGAGGCTGCTTTCAATGTAACTTTCACAGTCTGACACTTCCAGGAACATCTTACCACGTTACACCAGCATCCTAATTCCTGCTTAGACATCTGAAGAAATGATCAATGCATACTTGTGTTGAGTCTGATCAAAAATGCAGAATTGTGTATATAATAACATCTTCCTAATGTTCACCAGTAGAATCACATTATAATAACATTGCAACAAGCATACAAAAAGTGAATCTATAACGACAAAATTCCCTGTTTCCCTGTAGTTGGGTTCTTTGTATTTTGAGACCCCATATATAAGGTCAGGGAGACACACAGACACGTATCGTTCTGTGGTGACAGTAATGGTTGCACAGGACTCAGGTGGGACAGGGTCAACAGGCCTGATAGAGCAGGTAGGATCAGCTGGCATACACCCGCAACTCATCCCCTTCCTCCTCAAGTGGGCACCAGCCAGGAATCTGGGGTCAATCACAGGTGATATCCCCCATGTTCAGCTACAGCTGGGGCACAGACGCTAGTTTGTGAGTGTGTGTGTTTGTCCAAATGTGTGTGATGTTTAGTTAGGGGGCAGCCATCAAATTGCATCACATCACATCTGGTCTCTCTGCCTCTACTAGTTTCTCTCTTCCATCTTTCACTGTTATTTTACTGCTTCCCGCGCTCCACACTTTTCTACAGTCTCCAGTATTCTGTCAGCAGTATTGGTGGGGATTCCCTGGAATCCATTCAGGAGGCGGACTACCTACTAAGCACACACACACACACACACGCACGCACGCACACACACACACACACACACACACACACACACACACACACACACACAGTTCTCTGCTCACCACAGGGAATGAAATCTGTAATATGAACTCACCCTTGGTATGAATGAAAGCCCATTACAATTTATTTTCACCATAGCGGCCAGTGTACAGTAGTGGGAAAGGTTTTTGCTTCTCTGCCATATTAACTACTGTCACCATGACTGCAGAAACCTTATCTCAGTGATTACAGTAGGTCACGGAAAAAGGAAATACTGTTCATGCACATGCACAGTAAACTTTTAACCTTTTAACCTGTAGTGCCTTATGAAAGCACTGGAAATATGTTGCATCTTTGCATCATATGTTTCACTTCTTTTTTGTTTTTCAAGAGATTTTTTTCAGATAATTCGATCGGGTCTTTCAGCCAAACAATCCCATTACAACTATGCTGAAATAGTTGCAATAGCACTGATTTATCATGACATTATATTTACCAGGATCATTTTGCCTTTGCTTGAGCTCATGTTCAAATTTGCCACCTGCTGCATGTCACTTCTCATCAAATGCTTGGATGAACTTCAGAAATACTCACTGTAAGTCCTTCTTCTGTTCCAGGATCTGTCCGGCTCGATTGATGACCTCCCCACTGGTACGGAGGCTGGTCTGGGCTCAGCTGTCGGTGGCAGTGGTGGCGGCTCTTCTAGCAGCAGCAGCAGTAGCCAAGGGGAGCAGGGAGGGGCCAGCAACCAGGGACAGTCCCCCTTCTCCCCACATGCCTCCCTCCACCTCCCCAGCCAGAGAAGCGGGCCCTCTCCCTCCCCTGTGGTCTCACCCGCAGGCTCCACTCAGTCCCAGCAGTCGCGATCAGGCTCTGGACCCATCTCTCCCGCCAGCGGACCCTTAGCCAACACCACCGCGCCAGGTAAGGTTGCCATTAGAGCCTCTAAAAGTATGCACACATGAATCGTGATAATCATATTTAATTTTGATGGAAGGTGCAACTTGTAGCATGATAACCTTATGGATATGTCTCCAAAAACAAACAAGACTATAACTGAAGAATTGCCGTTGGAACCAGACACTACACTGCATTATACATCATGTAACACCGTGTTGGATTCCCTGGGAAATTTGCAAAATTGCTTTACAGCTTAAAGGGGAAATTGCTCTGTGCCACCAAACTAGAGGCTGCTGTTCGAAAGTGAATGAGAAAACAATCACAAACATTCCCCTGTCAGCGATATCAAATGAAGTGCATTGCCTTTGACAGATGATGAAAAGTTGCTGTTCTGACATCACTGATAGCCAGAAGTTTCCTTTTCCAGCCCCATGTGATTCAGTTTTAATGTGCTCTTTGAAAATGATACTTGGAGCAGCTTGACAGCAGTGTCATTAGTAAACTTGTTGCTGCTGTAAGCATATCACAGTTTTCCCACCTACATTTCTGCTTGACCTTTCCATTTATTTTGCTATTTAAAGACCTAAGCCTGATTTCATTTGTTTTTAAATATGTGCATTTAAAGAGGATTTTTAAAGGTCATGTAGAAAACTGACCCTAATGCAGAATAGGTGTACGCATTTCCACAAATAACAACATGTCAACATTTAAATGTAATGTGTTTTGCATTGCTAGAGTAGATTGCAAGCATGAATCTTTCACACCTTTCTGTCACCAAACAAATAATTCAGCTCAGAAAAAATCTGGGTTACAGGAGGGAAAATTTGATTCTATGCCTTAATCAAAGTCTTAATATTAATATGATTACCCCTAATAATATTGTCAATGTAAATCTACACACAAAACTTTGCTTGAGTTTGAGCATGGTTGACCTTTATCTTAGAGTAGTCCAGATGACCCATAGGTGACAGCATCCTGGTTTAATAGCATCTATATTTTCTCATCTCCAATTCACCGTGTAAGCTATCCAGATCAATTTTCATTCTGCCAGTTTGGACAGAGGATGAAGCTGAGTGCACACTGCAGCAGAAGACCAAATAATATCAATCCAGCATGTCTAGACTTCAATATCTCTGGTCCATTTGAAATCCTTATTCAGACCGCTGAAGAATATTACGGCTTAGTGCAGAGCACTTCATGGAATATGTCTCATTCATTTTCCTCACAACGTTTTTGTCCTTGCATAGTAGGGATTTGTTAAGTCTTTGATCACAGTGTTGTATAATCACATCCCTACATTGCAGTGGAATTTTAATAAAGTCCATCTCGCCCGGGGATCACCCAAGTATTTTATAACATTTACGTTCAGACAATATTTCTTCTACACTCTGAGTGTTAATGAATTGAGACTGACTGGTAGTGAACGACCTCCCATCTTATTTGTAGCCTTATCTAAGATATGGCAGGCTAAACAAGACACCAACAAGATTATCAGACAATGCACGGTGTGTCTGTCTGTCTCCTGAGGCCATAGCAGAGCACATTTAGATAAACACTGAGCATTATAAACAAGTGTGGATTTGATTTGCTTCAGACAGGCATTTGAATGTGCGTGTGTGCACGCTGTTCCTCCCCGTCATCCCACCTTCTCTCTGCCCGACTGCGTGGCTGACCGGCGCATCAGCATGTCTCAGACCTGTCAGTCACTCTGACGAGGCGGGGCAAAATGTCTTGAGTGCAATCCTGACGCCAGCTCCTCCTCCCCTCCTCGCAGCCGCTTACCAGAGTGATTGACGCTAATGAAAAACTGGGACAGTGGTTTTCCAGGCGCTCGTGCCAAGAATCATGACGAGAATCCGGAATGAGGCGGCAAAGACGGGAAGCGAGACCGATCGCTGGGACGTGATTAATAAGAAAATATTTAAAAATATTCCCCATGCCAAATAAATGGTGATAAAGCGTGGAGCAGTGAGTAACATCTGGCATGTTTTAGCGGCTGTACTACAATCATTTTGAATTAGATCAAGGAGCAGCCAGCCTAAGAGAGACATAGGAGAACTAATGTGGTTAGCACACATCTGATTACTAACGCTCCACTTTTCAACACTTCATCACAAGTTAGGACACTTTGGTTAATGTTGTCGTTTTAGTTTGGTAGTCAGTGAGGAGAGGAGAGAGCAAAAGAGCTAGCAAGCAACATTTGTGTATTTATGTGTGTGTCGTTTCTGAGGTTTGTATTTTCAGTACTCCCACTTCTGTAACTTCTGCAGCCTTAAAAAAATCATTTTACTATTGTTATTATTCCAAACAGCTGTGTGAACACAAGTGTCATCTAAATGAACAAAATCAGACAAACATTAATGAGCTAATCAATTATGTGAAAAACAACAGTTTTTATCTGCAGTAGTTTGAGCTCCAGTCAAGAAAAAGTCAAAACACAACATATCTTTGTTCTAAATGTCACCATACAATAGTCATATTAAGATTCCAAAGAAAATTTTAATAAAGTCTGTAGTTACTAAATTATTTAAGTGTGATAGTGTGGATCTTTCCTTTAAATACCATCAAAAATCAGCATTTGTGGTACAAAAGTGTGTGATCCAGAGTGTGTGTCCACCTGCATATGTTTGCAGACTTGGCACATATGTCTACCATTTTTAATTATGCAAAATGTGGTTTAGAGGTAAAGGGATATTTCACCTTTGGAAAGATGACTCTATCTTTAAATTGAGTCACTTATGTAGTAGAAATGTGAAAAAAAAATTTAGGCCAAGAAAAACATAAAATGTGTTTTTGGCTCATGTGGATGAAAGACATCAATTCCCAGAATGCACTTGCTTTACTGCTCAAAGAGTACACTCCTAAGCCAAGCCTACCATTTACAGACATAGACAGACAGTCTATGTCTCTACCTCTGATGTTTTTTATTGTCATTTCAACCATATACACGAAACAACGCTTCACTGTGGCTCAAGTTGTGTTAAAATATATAAAAACAACATTATATAAAAACAACATATAAAACAGGCTACATTTAGTGCACACACATTATGGGCTTCATAATGGTTACGCAATGGTAGCATTAGCGCTTTGAGTGATGTAAACATTGAGTATTAACACAGTTGTGAATTTGTGTGGAATGTAGAATGGTCGGCATTTAACGGTCAGAAACTCCACCAGCGGTTAGCAGTAGTTGGACAAACGCAGCCCATGTCTGCACCAGTCCGTATCCATGTTGAGACAGCCCACCTCCACGAGTCTTACCCGACCGAGCAGCATCTGCTCGGAAGGCTAGCAGGCCTGGTAGCTAGATAGCGGAGTCCGGGACACTGTTGCTCAGCCATGTTTCCACAAAAACAAAAACACAGCAGTCTTTTGTTGAAGTTGGATGTAGTCCAGTTTGTTATCTAATGAAAGGACACTTGAAAGCAGGATGGATTGGACAGGTGGCCGTCTGGCGTTAGCTTTCCACATAGCTGGAACTCCTGCCCTTGTTCACTGTTTCCACTTTAGCGTGTAAGGTTTCCCCTTACCCGGCTAGCGACGTTGGTCAACAGGCGACACTTGCGT